>NC_069145.1:28500219-28772719 GCF_943734635.1 Anopheles cruzii
TCAAGCCGTCCGCTGTATCCTTGGCCGCAGGTCGGCGGTCGAGTCTAGTGGACCTAAACCCGCTACGACCGAACAAGGCGGCGCTAAAAATAGGTGAACCAGATTCAACCACCACGAACCGTAGTCCGTTGACAACTGTCCTGAGCCTAGACTAGACTTCCCCGAGCAGGACGCCCCCCATTTCGCCCCAAAAGCCCACGGCCAGCCGCAGTCGCAGACGAAAAAGCCGTCCACCGGACCCAACCGGATAACCCTCGGGGCGGGGGCCAACCTGCGTTGGCCACATTTGACAAGCGGAAAACATTGAAACTTGTGCCTCCTCGCGAGTGTCAGGTTGTACCGTGACGCGCAGGGCGGATCGAACGTCGCCGACGTCGGATGGCGCAACGACTACCTCGCGTAGCATTTTCCGTTCTCGCCGCCTCACTCACGCCGCGCTCTTCCGCACGGCGGCGGACTTTAATATCAGTTTCAATCATCTCGCGGGCCAAGCGTGAACGGTGACCTCAGCAAGGGGGCGCCGATGACCCACGTGATGAACTGGCTCCGACCGAGGCTCGAAGCAGAAGAAGGTCGTCGGTTCATTGCAACGCCTGCCCGCGGCAACTCTCGGCTGCAGCGGGGCGCTCTTCGCCTCGATTAATTGGCGTCCGCGTCCACATCGTTCTCGCGATCGCGATGATTGAGTTCTTATAGCCGAACGTATAAATTATCATAGTTCAAGACCGTTGCCGCAACGTTGGTCCGTCGGGAAGAATCTCCAGCGAAAGGTCCAAGGAGGATTCGGACCAGCAAACTGAGCCCTAGAGTCCTGTGCGAAACCTGTGCTCCGACTCCTGCTGAGAGAGTGACCCCCGATAGGGGTCCCGGTTGCTGTCCACGCTCAAGGTCGTTTGCAGTTTTTTCTTGATCAAAAAGCAACCAAAAAAATGCACATTAATTAATTAATATTAATTTTATGCGATTAAAGTTCAATCATTCACCTCAACACGAACGAAAACCCACAACCACACACACACAGAGACGAATACTGAACACAACAACGAAATATGTATCGCCAACAAAAATAGAATCGTCCGGAGTCCGATGGCGTCGGCCACTTACACACAAAATTAATCGCTCAATTATCGCACCACCATCAACGGGAGCCGTTTTATGCTACGCTGACCGCACGCCCCATAAATAGCCGCGCCCTGGGCAACAGAACAATTGTTGATATTTATTTTTGCTGCCGTCCCGGAGCACTTTAAATTATGTTTATGCCTTTTAATCATGACGGGGTGCGGTGGCGCGCACAGCCACGCGAGCCGATCGGCACCGATTAATGTTACGTGACATATTTGTGCACGTGTTGGGGCGATTAAACCGTGGCTATTGGATTCGTGCTCCGTCTGATATGACCCTGGGACCGCGTGAGGGGTTTGATCATTAATCAGTGGTGCGTTCTGCCGACACCAGGGGGTCCTGCGCTCATCTAATCATCCCAGGTTTTTATGGTGCAAAATTAATTTTCCTATCCGACCGCTATGCTCTCAAGGATCCGGCCCACACCAAGATCCGCTTCAAAGAGGCGGAAGGTCTTTAAAGTTCCCAAACTTCGCTAACGGGTTACCGATCGACGTCTAGGTCCCTAGTTGACCGTGGTTATTGCAGGTCGACCTTGACGTGTGTTTGCTGATCGCTACTGGTGTGTGTTTTTTTTGCGTTCCGCCAATTTTACAACCATCGTAAACCCTGAACGCTGAAGCACACAGAAACCCGAAGAGATCCATCTCTGATGCGATCTCAGGAAGTCTCCAAATATCGATGATCGAGTGTAGTAAACAAAGCGCAGCGCAGGCTGCTCACCTCGCGGCCGAAACAGGGTACCCCGTCAATGTCGTACGCATCGAGAGTCTTTTCGCGAACTCGCGATACCCCATGCTAATTTGGCCTCACGCGCTCTCTGGCGATCTCTAATTGGATACCCTCCGGGTATCCGGGCTTCGCCGACCGTCGAGGGCAGCGGTTGAAGTAGTGCAGGACTGCAAAGCTGTCGGATCGCACTGTCAAGCGTAGACCCTGAATTGGGTCACATCTTGGAGTCTTGCTTCCGATTCCGGATGCTCCTCGAATCCGCGCACTCGATCCTGGAGTGGACCTGGGCACCTGAGTGACTTCGAAGCGTGACATTGAACCACAACCGCACGCGTGATGTCTACGTTCGTGGGCCCCTCTGCAGAGCCCCCGATAACCTGTACCCCAATACGCGCGGTGGCAGGCCATAGGCGAAATGAGCAGTTGCGCGGCCGCTGCGCTCAAGAGCAATAAAAATTATACGCCTCTCGAAACGTGTTCCTGCTTCGTCAAACGACGACGACGGAGAGATAGAGAGAGGCAATCAATCAGCTGACTCGACCGCTCGTCGGACAGGTTTTTCGGGGTGACGCCATATGGCCCCGCGGTTGCCGCTGGGCCGTGTGGGTGCGTTCCGAGCCGGTTGGCGGGTCGGCTGTTTACGGCGTCTTGCGCTGCAATCAAGCCGATTGGCGTTGATTATTATGATTGAACCCTTCTGGGTTACGGTATCCGCCGCTGGGCGAGGCTCACTCCATTCCGCTACGCGTGTTGCGTTGTGACGGACCAACACCAAGCCCTCGGCCTGCCCAGCGATGCCTAGTACTTCTCTAGATGATCAAGAATTGTCGATCCCAAAATGAACAGTAAAGGATTTCGATGTTTTCCCATGAGTTTTTGCTGGACATGTAGTCAAGCAACTCTTCACAGCTAATTTAACACCTGGGCTAAAAAGTCCCGATCCTAAGACAGAAAACGCGGTTAGTTTTAGTTCAAAATTGGCTCTATTTATCAACGTCATCTCCATCAAGGGCCACACAATCATTCCAGCGCCGCTTTAACATTTCAATACCACTTTTGTAGAACGATTTATCTTTTGCCTCAAAATAGACCTCAGTTTCAGCGAAAACCTCTTCATTCGAGCGAAATTTCTTGCCGGTGAGCATTTTTGTTGAAGTCTGTGAATAGCCAGTAGTCGTTGGGAACCACATCTGGCGAATACAGTGACAATGGTAGCAATTTGATGTTCAATTCATGTAGTTTTGCCATTGTTTTCTTTAACCTGTGAAACGGTGCGTAGTCTTGATGAAACAGAACTTCTTTCTTTGCCATATGCGGTCGTTTCTTTGTCATTTCGGCCTTCAAACGCTCCAATAAAGCTACATAATACTCACTGTTAATGGTAGTGCCCTTCTCAAGATACTCGATGAAGTGAAGTGGTGGATCCATGTTTCATCCATTGTCACATATCGATGCATAAATTTCGGTTTGTAGCGTTGCAACATAGCCAAACACTGCTAAGAGTTATTTCATAGTCAAATGTTCCTGCAATATAAAGCCAACACGTTCTTTTGATATCTTTACAATGTCGGCTTACTGACGCAACTTAACTTTTCGATAATTCAAAACGATTTTGTGGATATTTTTTGATGTCTTCTGGTGTTAGCACCTCATTTGTCACGTCCATTGCAGTCTGCATCATCATCACTATGTCTACGACCACGTTTGAAGTCGGCAAACCAACGTTTTATTGTCGTTTCTGATGTTACGGAGTCCTTATAACAATTTTCAAGCCATTACTTCGCTCGGAACTTTTTAGCCCACGCGTTACATGCTAAATGCTACCAAACGCTCGCCGCTTCCATATTTGGCCTTATCGAGCTTAGAATCCAACTCGGGACGGACACACCGAAAATCGATGGTTTGTTCGATCACATTCCATGGGCTGCCCTGATCGACCATGAAATGCACTCCGCTCCGCGTAGCCGATCGGAGCCTCCATCGATCTCCGTTCGCCGAAAAGACTTTAAGACGCCATTTCAGCGGGCTTCAGCGGACAGAGTTGAGAATTTGGGCCTAGAATTTGATCGCCGCTCTTCGCCGTTTTACTATCTACCGAACCGAACACACGTCTCGCATCTCGCACCTGCCTCGCCATCGCCCGCCAAGTGTGTCTAGAACGCGGAAATGAAGTGAACGTCCATTTTTTTTTCTTCCCCGTGCCGTTTCGTCTACCCAATTTGGTGTGGGAACTGGTGCGTGCGTGCGTGCGAATCGAAAAACAACATACCAACACCTCGAGGGAAGTCGAGATTGAGCCTCGTTGTCGTCGAGATGCCTTCGATGGCCGCTCGTCGGCCTGACAGTGACCCCACGTGCCCTAGAGGAGGTACTACACAAAAAACAACTTCGCCACGATTGAGCAACGGGGGATGGGGGGCAAGAGGTAGTCCGGACCGGTGTGATCGGCCTACTCGGAAGGTCCACCGGTCCCAGGGTCGAGCAGCCGGGGTGGTTGCGCAAGCGAGACGCCACGAAAACATTGAGCAACGCGAGCGAAACGAACGCGCCTCCAGCGCCAGGACGCGCGTGGAAGGTGCGCGGGGCGGGGCGCGCGACGCCGCGGATGTGTCGCGGAAGGAACGCGAACCGAGAGCCGAGCCCACCGCCACTCGCTCGCATGGCGGCGGCGAGTCACTTGACGCACACGCGATCGGGTTCAACTTGCAAGGCTTCCCTGCCGCCGTCGATCGTCCGCTGTCTGTGTGTGTGTGTGTGTGTGGTGGAGGCACCCTAGGGCCCCTCGGTTAGCCCCACAGCCTCACGAAGGCGAGCTGTGCTGCTCTTTCGCTCCGCTCTCGGCGGCAGCTTTCGGGTTCACCACGCGCACAAGCCGCGCCGCTTCGGAAGGACGCGCTCGTCGGTGGAGGTGAACTTTGACTATAAAAGCTGGCCGCGGCTCCGAACAGACCGTCAGTCAGTTGTGTGTACCGCACCTACGAGTGTTACAAAGCCTTCGCCTTCGCCTACCAGCGTCGTTTGACCCAGTCAACCCCAAAACAACCCCTTTACGTCAAAATGTTCAAGCTGGTGCGTATCCTCAGCCGGAAGTCCGGACAGGAAGTGTCCTGCATCCACGGTCCAGGTTGTCTGATATCGGTCTGCTCGTTTACAGTTCGTTGCCGCTTGCGTCCTGGCCGTCGCTGCCGCCGCCCCAGGAGTCGTTGTGGCCCCGGTCCACTCGGTCCACTCGGTCCCGGTTGTCCACGCCGCCCCGGTTGCCGTGAGCCACTCGTCGTCGTAAGTGTCACTCCGAGGCCCCCGGAAGAGCTCTCCGCTCCACTGATCGCCACCCTTGCCCCTAACCGTTGCCCCGTTTCGTTCCGCAGGCACGTCGTGCACCACGCGCCGGTCGTCAAGACCGTGGCCGTCCACTCGGCCCCGGTTGTGGCCCTCCACCACGCGCCCGTCGTTAAGGCCCTCCCGGTCGTCCACCACGCCCCGCTGGTCCACCACGCTCCGCTGGTCCACCACACGCCGGTCGTCAAGACCGTCGTCCACTCGGCCCCGGTCGTCCACTCCGTGCACGCGTCCCCGCTCGTCCACTCCGTGCACGCCAGCCCGGTCGTCCTCCACCACCACTAAGCACCGCGCCCGCTACTTCCTCCGCAACACACCGGCGTAACTTTTTCTCCAACAAGTCACTACACAACCACTGCCACTACTTTCACCGATACTACTACTACTACCCCCTGCGAACACACACCCAACCAGCACACACAATTCACGCATCGCAGCATCGCGGCCATGTAAATATAGTTCAGCAGCAGAGAGACCAATCCTGTGGACCTGTGGACCAATCAATACAACTTTGTTGAAAAAGTTAACCACGAGGTGTTTTTCACTGAATCTCTGAGGTCCGAACTACGGGAGCGTCCCGGTTGAGCTCTTGGTTACCATGTCCCCCGGGGCCGGGGTGCCAGTCAGGGCGCAGTCGGGCTTCCCTTCAATTAAGGCGGACATCTTTTGGCGCGTAATTGGTGGGCTTCATCGTTCCGCGGAACTCCCGTCCTGTCGGGTGGGACTACCGGCCGCTAAGACGATCGGGAGCGGGACACTTCCGGTCCCGGTTAACAACGTCGCAGCAAATGTGGGCTCCTAAAGAACGGCGAGTTGTTACGTCCTGTGCTTCCACCCCCGGGGCTTCCACGGCGTGGTTTACGACGCTGACTTGAATGCGCTACACATAGTTTTATGGTCCGCCGCCGGTGTCCTCTACCCGTGCCCTGCCCTGCCTGTCCCTGGTGGCCTCCTTCTCCCGTCGCCGATAGATCTCGATAAAACGATAAATGGATGTCGCTGGCTCCGCTGGCTCGGCCGACTGTAAGCAATGGTCGCAAATCAAGTTCAATAAACATATTTTATGCAACGGCAGTGGGACGATCACAGAGCACCTATCCGTGCGACCCCATCTGTGCCGCAAACCGGGCGCAAAAGGATATCTCGCATCCCGGGCACGGATGGTTGGAGATCTTTTGCCGGTCCAGACAGCGGCATCGGGTGTGTCAGAAGACAAAAGAATCGAGTAAAGCGAAGCAGGGCGTGATGGATGGAGTAGGCGAAAGGAGTTGACGAAAGGCGCATCTGGAGAAACGATTCCCGCTCGCTATCGCCGTGAACCGGGCCGGGTAGTTGGTCCCGAATTGGCTGCCGTTTGCAGTCGTCGTCGGTGCGCGTAGCATGAGCATTGATTAGCATAGGGCGAGAATAGCAGGATGAGGGCACTAGAGGGTCACAGTCACAGGAGTACACAGCGTGCACAGACACACGTCCGACGAGTGACGTGTCGGGACGTGTCGAATCGTGGATAAACATATTTTATCTTCACACCGTTTAAGGGACGGATGGCTGCGCCCACTCTCCGGAGGTCAGTGCACAGCAAACGAACGGTCACGAGTGCGCGGGAGATGCCTGACCTGACCTAGGACCGTCGCAAAATCTGGTCACACGCCAGACACCGACCCGACAGCTGGACGGTGGATTGGCTGGACCCCGAGTGACTGGTGCCGGTCTTCCGGACGGGACGAATTTTTCGATGAGATGATCCGTTAAAGATTTTTACCATTTTGCAAACGAGTGGAGCAGTAACCCATAGAGAGAGATAGCGAGAGGAGCAGAGACCAGACCAGACAGAAGGTATTAGTTTTTGAGTGTTTGCTTAAACTGGTAAAGCTGATGTTTTATAGCTATCTTTGGACGAATTTTCAATATTATGTTATTATGATCATTTTATGTTTTGTGCTCTTTCGTGACTAAATTCCTCTGTTAAAACATGTTTTACATGTGTGACAAGACCGTTGATAACTGTTTAATCGTTTTTTTAAATTGTGTCAAAAGAGCTCTGTACAGCTTTTCCACCTCTTTCAGTGAAGTGTCCGGACTTGTCAGTGTCGTGTCACCACCAACCAAACGTAAGAAAACATTCGTGTTGAGGGACTCAAATGACGGATATTACAAATCCCAACCAATCATTTCCATTGATCTGTTTGTGTTTCGTTGACAAAGAAAAGCGTTTCATCTTCCTGCACATATTTATCGAATAAATTTGCCGGTGTAATGATTCGGTTGACTATCAATGCAAATTACGCTAACTCTAGGCGACGAGGTCCAGAGGACGACCCCCAAACGGTCGGTATCAGGGCGAAAGGTCGGTTTTTCCTATTTCAACGCATTTCCTCGCTTTTTCAAATACGCCAGAAGGTATGCAAGAAACATAAATCCTATTTAATGTTATCGTCACCTTTCGGATTGTGCTCCTTCGAGGTCTCGTCGAAACCCGTTACATGTACTGCAGTGTTCAAATATGTGCCGAGGTAATTGAAGGAGACGGTGCCGGTAATTAGACGGTTGTAATTCGACAAGGGTCGAACAAAATGTCTAACGAAGCCGAACTCGGCTACCCAACACATCACCATAGTTACGAAATCTGTCCTTGTGTTTGTGTGTGTGTGTGTGTGTGTGTGTGTGACAATTGTTAAACGATCATACCAGAAAAGGCGCCCACGAGCACAAACGAGCAATAATTTACAAAATCAAAATTTCCCATCAATCAGTACGCGAAGTATTTTTCAAAAGGGCATCGGAATGGAACTGTTGCAAGTGGAGTGTCCGATGCATCCCTCTCACTCGCCCGAGTCCCTAGACCCGGTGTTTTTTCTCTTATGTCGTTTCCGGTGTCAGTATGGTTACTAAAATATTTCGTAGCCGAGTCCGGTGACACTATCGCGCAGTGCGGCCATTGCTGTCGTTGACGATGATGGCTCCCGATGGTCCATCGAGACCACATTTTCGCACCCCATTCCATCATTGTTGGCCACTTTTTGGCCATTTTTTTCTCGTACTGCCTGTTTGTCCCCCGCCGAGACATCAAACTAATTACTGGCGCAGAGAATTGGAATAAAAAACAGAAACGCGAAACATCGAGCGTGGCCATCAGTTTCGCGAAAAGAGAAAAGGAGAACAACCCGAACGCTGTCCCTGTTACCGGGAGTGGGGCTCCGGAAGCTCAGAGCGCGCGGTGTCCAGGTTCGAGTGGTTCTGGGTTAAAATCGGGCGAAAGAGCCACCAACACGGCAGAGTTGCTTCGGGCTCTCTTTCTCTCTCACTCTCTCTCTCTGTCTTTCTATCTTTCTGACAGCGCGGTCCCACTCGAGCCACAATGTTGCTGGCGTGTAGAATGTTAGCAACTTTCGCAACATGGCCACATGAAAACAGCCGCAAGCGTAACGAGTGTGTCACCGGCAGTTCGCTGCCATTCCGGGTTCGGGGAAGAGGCGGGAAGGAAAATCAATGCCCCCAATGCCACCCGGATCTTCCTCCCGGCCACCGGTCTAGTTGACCACACCGCTTAGCCGCGATTTTCCGATCGGTGGAAATTTTAGAAAGTTAGTTAGTTTAGTTCGCCTCGTGCCGTGCCGTGGCAGGACGCTCGTCCCGGGCCCGCTCCGACAAACCGAGGTATCCAGTAGCGACCGTGCAGACAGTGGACAGCCCGTGTGCTGTCCGCCGAAGTGACACCGGGAACCGGAAGCCGCCGGACGTTGGACCGCATTGTTAGAGGTTGGCCCAAAACTCTACCCAAACTCGGGAATCTGGGCTGGGCTGGACTGGTTCGGGTTCGGTCTGGAATTCTCCCGCCTGCAGCTCATCACATCGGTTTCGGTTGCGGTGTGCTCCTGATACACTAAAAATGCATTCCCATCCACCGGCACTTTTCTTCGCCAACAGATTTTACAATTAATTGATGAACTTGGCGTTAGTTGGATTATGTGTTTGGCAACGGAAATGAGTTATTGGAATTTGGCACTGGCTTGTGTAGGGCGAAAGTTGCGAAACACTTTCAACTGCGAGGACAGGATCCAATAATACGCTATCGTGCAATACCACAACTGGTAACATGCCCATTCTTTGATGCTTTTTCGCAGCTTCGCACTTTCGTTTCGATGTTTTGGTTTAAAATTGGCGATTTTGGCTTGCAAGAACAAGAGCGACCTGGGCAGCCAAAACACATTAATGATGAAGAATTGACAGCATGGGTCGATCAGGATGTACGTATGTCACACGCAAAAAGAGCAGTTTCAGACATTTTAGGAGTTAATCGAACGACGGTTTCCAAAAGCCTGAGATTGAGGTGGGAATTATTACCTCTAAGATGGGAAAAAGTAGTAGCTTAGGACGAACAATACTTTCAGTACATTTGTCATATGTTCTGTTGTTGTAGTTAGGCCACAATTGTCGAATAAAAAAAAGCACTAATTAATTCAAAGTATCAATCTTAATTTAAAATGCTGAAATGATAACTATTTTACGGAAAACATCACATACACGCGGCGCTCCAAAGGCAGTGGAACTTTGCTGCCCATAGAATTACTCTTGACGAACTGCCACTGTAGTCTGTAAAGTAGTTTTATGTTCGCTAATGATCAGTTTTATCCTGTTCCAAAAATAACGTGTAATAAGGTACGATTTGTGAAGTGAAAAGTTTTAATGAAACCTCATGCTAAGAACAATGAATAATGAATTTCTTTAATGGCCCGTAGTGCCATAGATTGACCTGCAGTTAATTTTCGCCCGCTCGGGAAACTTTGAATCACGCACGGGGTTTCTCGGTTAGCTCTGGAGCATCACCTATTGAACCATGGCCGCCCAAACAGACACACTCATAATCGCACCGAAAATTAATTATCGCGCATTTACGATGTTTGCGTGGCCGTTCCCGTAGCGGCCAACAGAACGGATGGCTGGGGTCGGTGCTCGCTCATCTGCCTCATCTACCGAAGCCAGGGGGAGGCAGCATTCTGCTGGGATGCTGCTGAACTACAGCTGCATAGGTAAAGGTCAAAGGTTACGCATTCAGCATCGGCAGCGAACCGGAAAAAGCATGGCAACCAACCTCTCACACAGCTCTCACAATGTTGCCGAGCAAACCGCAAAGGGGTTGACCACCACTGTCAGAGCCCACGGTCCCCCGCCCGGTCCCCATGCATCGGCCACCGTCAAGGGAGTAGCATAATTTTTCACAACCCTCAGTCCCGCGCCACCGGTTTCCAAGCCTTGCTATCATTCGAGCCGTGTAAATCGTGCAAACGCCAGGCTCGCTGCACAGGGTGACCATTTTTGTGCAAGAATCCCGGGGATGCGCACAACGAGGGGCGTACGAAGGGGCGAAACACTTCAAGTGTATGACATTCCAACATCCAGCGAGTGCCGTTGCTTTTTGGAGCCCCAGCCCGGGATTGGTTCTCAATGGAATCTCCGATTGCTATTCGGACGTCATCCGCACCCCGGCATATCGATCCCGGTCTCGGACTCGGCGCACCGGTACGGTCGTCGCTCGTGCACATAGCATAGCGTAACACAACCTAGCATCCTCTGCCGCTCGTCCCAACGCTTCGTGGCACAGGCTGCTTCACCAGCCCAAGAGGTTTAGTGGTCGTCCGTCATTTTCCAAACGTTTCGGGCGGTTTCGTGTAACGGATCGCGTACCGTAGTTCAGCGGTCAACAGTTACAGCGACAAATCGGCCGTAACGGTCGCCCTGTGCCATGTCTTTACTGTGACAAGATTATAAGTATATCACCACCACTGCACGTTTCGACCGCACCCTGGGGATGCTAGTCGAATCCAGTGGTCGCCACCGTGGACCGGGGGTTGTTCCGTTTGATGCACTTCGCTTGCACTCGATGCTTCCTGTGGGATTGGGCCGCGGAGTAATCTTCGGATGCATTTGCCGTCGGCTCCATTCCATTACCGCTCGGGAAATGGGTTCTTCAACAAACGCCACGTCTGGAGCACGCACGCTCTAGACGTGGGCAGAGCAGCGCTCGTTAAAGTGTCACTATCTTCATGTTCATGTTTAATGTTTTTCTTTCGCTGGTAATCCTTGAGTGTAATGGAATAGATAATACCTCTTACAGTAATTGAGTTTGATGGTTGCGAAGGGTTTTGAAAACTAAATTTATTTAAGTTACTCGTTTCTTACTTCACTCGACACCATTAGGGAAGGGGGCTTCCTCCCCAGAGGTGTGGGAAGGTCAAACTGTCCCGTATTCACTATCTGGAGTCATCGTTTCAGACACATCGTAACGATGCAGCCGTAGCGTGTCGACCGGGCTTAACGGTGTGCCGTAGCCAAAGTGGAGCGTTCACACGCTACGATGTATCGTTACGATTTGCAATCGTAGATCTCAGTGTTGTGAAAACAGCCATTGAAGTAACACTGTGTTGGTCTGCCTTGGCATTGTGCGTTTTGGTTAAAAATAAAAAATAGAACGCGCCTCGAGTACTTATCAGTCCCAGTGGTCGAGGAAATGGCTTTTAAAGCAAAGCCATTATGCTCACGTTAAACTTTAGCTTTAAAAACATTCAAAACAACATGCCAAACCACCATCAACACACGCACACATGTCTATCCACCCGTACACATGTATGGAAATTGGAAAGAATTAATGCTCGATGCTTCAGATTTTTTTTATCTGAAACGATGGTCGTCTGAAACAACGCATCGTAAACGATTGTCGTAACGTGTGGACCGGGCTTAACAGAGTAACTAAAACAACTTTTTTTAACGAAACAAATTTTTTGCCCGAACGATTGCATACTTTCCGGGGCTTTCCGTAAAGATTGCGCATTAAGATTGCGCATCTCCAACAAACTTTGCTCCGATACTTATGATCTCTTGTTAGTTTTGCCGCATTAAGGCAAAGCTGAATAGGCAATCCCCCATTGCAGACAAACTAACGTGAAGGCGCTATAGGTCCGTTCCGGAAACATGTACAGCATTACTAACTAACTGTCACGTCTCACCCTCCACGTCGGCCAGGTTTCTCGCCATCTGGTGGCCACTGAAGCTGCAGATCACGAAACGCCGGGCCCGGTTCATGATCGTGTGCATCTGGATCATTGCGCTCAGCTCGACCGTCCCGTGGGCGCTGTTCTTCGAGCTCGTCCCGATCATCCCGGAGGCGCCGGAAATCAAGCTGTGCGTCGAGGTGTGGCCACCCGGCACGGACGGGGCGCTGTACTTTCTGCTGGCGAACCTTGTTGCCTGTTACCTGCTGCCAATGACGCTTATCACCATCTGTTACATCCTGATCTGGATCAAGGTAGGCCACAAGGCCACGGGTCCGGTCCACGCTACGTGTGTGACCTGACTGACCTGGTGACTTGGGACAGCTGACCTCTCTCTCTCTCTCTCGATCCCATTTGGCAGGTTTGGCGCCGCTCGATACCGGGCGACTCAAAGGACGCCCAGATGGACCGGATGCAGCAGAAGTCCAAAATCAAAGTTGTTAAAATGCTTGTTGTCGTTGTTATACTGTTTGTCCTCTCCTGGTTACCTCTGTACGTTATCTTCGCCCGCATCAAGCTGGGCGGGGCGCTCGAGAGCAGCGAGGAGGAGCTGCTGCAGATCGCGACGCCGATCGCCCAGTGGCTCGGGGCGTCCAACTCCTGCATCAACCCGATCCTGTACGCGTTTTTCAACAAGAAGTACCGCAAAGGCTTCGCCGCCATCATCCGGTCGCGCAAGTGCTGTGGCCGACTTCGGTGAGTTTCTGGACCGCAGCCCTTGATCCCCACCCTCCGCTTATCGGCAACTGAACGTCCGTGTGTCTCTTGTACTGCGACAGGTACTACGAGACCGTGGCGATCGCCTCCTCGTCGACCAGCACGCGCAAGTCGTCGCACTACCACAACAGCCAGCGGCGGCCCGGCGGCAGCCCCTCGGTCAAGTCGGCGGACGTGGTGTCGTACATCTACGAGGAGAAGGGTGGCCGCAGGCACCACGCCGTCTCGAAGCAGAACAGTGACCTCTCGCGGCACATGCTGCTGAAGCAGGACAGCAGCATCTCGCGCCAATCGTTGCTCCTGAAGCAGGACAGCGTGGCGTCGCGGTCCGGTAGGGTCTCGGGATGCTCGGGCAATCCACACGTCTACTAACGTCCTCCCGCACTTCCTGTCAATTCCGCAGCGATCCTGTACCGCCAGGACAGTGACAACTCGCGCCAGATGCTGCTGAAGCAGGACAGCAACGGCTCGCGGGACATGCTGTCGAAGCAGGGGTCCGCGTCCGGGTCGATGTCGCGCCAGGACTCGCAGATCTCCTACATCGATCCGCCGCTGCGCCGGGGCATCCTGTGCAAGCAGGACACCCAGATCTCCTACATCGAGCACAGTGTCGGCGGTGGCAACGGTGGCAACGGTGGTGGTGGTGGTGGTGGTGGTGTCGGTGGCACCGTCGGGCCCGGTACACCAGCCAGCAAGAAGTTCTCGGCGTCCCTGTCGTCCCAGGACAGCGTCCTGTCGATCATCGAGCACAAGCGCCACAAGCTGGTCAAGCAGGACTCGATCTTCTCGTTCAACGAGCCGAAATCAGGTAAGCCGCGCGTCGGAGCGCCGTCGGCCATCCGGCTGCGGCTCGGCGCGCCACCGCCACCGGCGCGCGCCCCGGCCTCAGCCTCGCTCGTTGTTGTCACCCCGTCCGATGTATGCACGCTGTCCCCTGTCACCTCCGCACCGGCGCCCCAAGCGGCCTATCACATTGCACGATTGCACGTCTCACCCTGCACGCCTCATCCCTCCACGCCATCCTGCTCGGGGCCCTCGGGGCCCTCGGGGCCACTCGGGGCCCACCCGCCAGAGGGCGTCGCCTGCGCGTGTCACTCATCCAACGACGCACTCACCACCGGCGCATGCACTAGTAGTAGTAGTCGTATTGCCTATCGTAGTGTCTGTGATGCTTGCTTCGTCCCGAGTGTCCCGACGGCGACGACGACGACGACGCGACGCCATCGGCGGTGGTGGTTTCCGTTCGGGTCATCACCGTCGCACTACCGGCGGCCACGGTGGTGGTCCTTCCAGCACCAGCACCAGCAGCCCGAGCCGCACCAGCAGGACCCGGAACACCAGTCGGAGCAGCGCCGGCGGGAATTGTTGTGCGCCACTAATCAGCGGCATCCGCTGTTGTTCTTGCTAATTGTAGTGTACGAAAGTGCGACCCCGGCCCCGTTCAAGCGGCACCCGCTCGTCAAGCAGCACTCGGTCATATCGTTCGCCGACCAGAAGCGGGGCGGGAGCCTCACCAAGCAGGACTCAGTCACCACCATCCACCGGGCCGGCAACGGCGAGGGCCCGTACATTTCCTCCATCCTCAAGAAGACCGACTCGCAGTGCAGTTCCGCGTCGCCGGTGCGCAAAAACATCGGCTTCTTCGACGGCTAGACGGCTCTTCCTCTCCTCTTGTCGGCCCACTTTACCTGGCAGATCGAAAGAATACAAGCAAATTAGTGACCACCGTCTCCAGTCCGGCGGTTGGTTGTTAGTGGCCGAAATGGAGTAGGAATTACTTTTTTCTGAAACACCCCCGCACCGTGTGAGCCCCGCTCGAGCTGTTCCACGTAGTGCTGATCGTTGCCGCGTCTGGCGCCGGCAGCGTAAGACCCATCACCGAACAACTCAAGGAATCTACGATAAGATAGGCGAAAAGAGCAACGTTAGACGGCGCGATCTAAAGCAATGAATTGTTGGAGCGGAGCTTAGGTTAAGTCAGTCGGAGTAAGTAGAGAGTCTCGGCAAAGGCAACCGTAAGCGAACCGGTGAGCAAGCTTAGAGAACGGTAAGACGTTTACTTTTCCTTGGTGCCTGTGCTGCTGGTGGTCCTGCCGTTCGTAGCGCTCCTCCCAGCCATCGTTCGACTCGAACAGGTGACCAAACTCTAGCTCCAGCGGTGACTTTTGCAACAGGAACGTATCCCTTTTCGGGGAGCGTGATGGAACGACAACCGTATCAATCTTATCACTTTAAACACTCGCGTTTGTAAGGTACTTACTGGAAGTATTTACTATCGCCAGGCGCATCGGAGCGATCGTTTGGACGTGCGATCGGTGGCTGTGTATCGGATCGTCCGTACGCGAAGACCTGAGGATCCGACTCCTCGTACCGCCGTGGAGCATCGTCCTTCGGCGGGACCATCCGTGAGTGCCGTTTCGGTCCGGGGCCCCGCTTGATTAGATTTTCCTCGTCAACATCAAACAGCTCCACGTCGTCCTTGACATAGCGCGGCAAACTCACAAACTTGCAATCAACGTAAACAACAGCTGACACCAAACTACGTTTACAAATAATAACAAATGATGTTTTCCTTCTCTTTCTATTGCCATTTTTGTCATAATCTGATCCGCTCTCGAAATGCTGTCCAAAAATTTGGACAGCGAAAAAAGTTGCCCGTACGGGGGAACGGAAAAGTGGGAAAGTCTTGGCAGACGTGTGAAAATCCTGGGAACGCGGTGTACTTTCTGGAATCTTGGCACGCGTGTAAAAATCCTGAGAGCGCGGTGTACTTTCTGGAGTTCACAACATTTTCTCTCCGGTGAATTTTAAGAAACAATAGGAAAATAAGTGACATTCGCTTGGTTTTCCTATTTGGAATAGGAATATCAGCGTACTTGGTTGCGGCAGCAATCGCGACTTCTTTTTCGGACCTTACGGATCTTCCAGTAATTGTAGTCGTGGTCCGTCTGCCCGTCCACCACGCGCATTGGTGCCCGCTGGTCTCTCGGCCGTTTGGTCCGGATCTTCCTTCGCGGTTCCTCCATGAAGCGCCCCGTATCGACGTGGAGCCGCCTACGGTTGTACTCCTCGACCGGGTCCTCGCCCTTGCTGACGAGCGACGACGGGAGCCGGCGGCCGCGGGTGGTCGGGGCGTACTGCAGCTTCTTGATCGTCAGGATGACGGTGCTGCGCTTGTGGACCTTATCTTCGGCATCCTCGCCGACGAACGCCTTGATGGCGTACTCGACGCCCAGCGGTTTGCCCTGGTCGTCCTCACCGGCCTGCAGCGTGACCGAGCTCGGGGCCATGGCCGGGAAGTGGAAGGTGAAGGGGAACGCATTGGCGCCCAGCTTCTTGACCAGGCGCTCCTGCATCGGCGTCATCTCCATGTTGGCGTTCTCCATCGGGTAGATCTCTCCCCTACCCACCCATCCACTAGATCTACCTTCCGACAGTACGGGGATCCGGCACGAGCCACTCGCTGGCGGTCACATTTGCGCGAGTCCCCAAGTTCCTTTCTTCGGTACACATAAACACACACATACACACACACACACATCATTCGAAGTGTCCTTAAAACATCAATCCCCAAAATTGTTCCCGCATGGGTCGCGCATGGGTTCGTCGCTGACCCGTTCGCCGGAATCTTTCGTTTTATCGCGCTGCGCCTGCGTGGTGCTTCCTCCATTGGTGCTCCCTCCCTGCGTACATCCGAATGCCCCTTTTAGCCCTCCCTTAAGGCTCTTGCAGGATGTGCCGGTTTTTGGGGTATCGCCGCGATCGAAAATAAGGAATAGGGCCTGGGGAAGGGCAGCAAGAATGGGTGCGCTTTCGCCCGAAAATCACACACCACCCCAAACCCCGCACACACACACACCCTCGAATCGAGATGCATTCACCCACCACCCCCACTGTCTGTGTGTGTGTCTCTCTCTCTCTCTCTCCATTTATCTCTTTCGCTCTCTCTGTTTAGGTTCGTTAATTGTTGAAAACCTAATCGGTGTTTTGCTGTGTACTCGTGGCGATAGGGTAACCAAACTGAGGAAGAAAACTTTACGCAAAGAGAAGGAACGAACGTTGTTCGCACTCACAGTAGGCCACTGCTGGACGCCGGTTGGAAAAAGGAAAACAGAACACCGGCGGAATCGGAAAAGACTTCACCTGAGCAATGAGGCGTAAAAAAAACAACAAACGAAGAAAAGTACCACTATTTTGCAAATTGGTTGAACCGAGCCGTGGGTAGTAGCTTAGAATGCCGGTAAATTGGCCGAAGGAAGCGAAGAAAAAGAAGAAAAAACAACGGAACAACAATGGCAAACAAGGCCAAATAACCCAAATAACAACTAAACATAGTCAGTGAATATACATATATCAAAAACATATATTATATCTATATACAAAACGGAAACCATTTGAAGAGGCAATAAAACGAAGCACAAACAAATTAAATGAAAAGAATATGGCTGTTTTTATGTGAAGAAGCTCTTTCTGCGGATCGCGTTCGCGTTCGCGATTCGGAACGGAACGCAAAACAAAACAAAGGGAATAGGCAAATTTATAGACTACACGTGAACACCGTTCCAGGAGCGGGTGTGCACGTGTGTTGGTGTGCACAGCAGACAGCAGGCGCCACTATAGGTTGACTAGGGTTAAGCTGAGTGTTGTTACCATAGACGCAGGCGCAGACGACCGTATCTACTCAAAGCAGCACACGCAACCTGAACCACCATCCTCCATCCTTCGCTTGTTGCAACAAGACTTTTGTATCGATGTGGGAGAGAACACACGCGGCCACCAGTACTAGTCGCACGCGATAAAGCCCAATAAGAAAAAGGGAAACCCCATCAACCCGTGTTAATACTTAAAATAAAAAACCCAAAGGACCAGTGTTAGGAACATAGCGTAACGAAGGGTAGCGGAAGCCGAGGAAACCCATACACGCGCGTATCATACGTCTAGTTTGCTGCTGGTGCAAAGCGGAAGGTGGAGTGGGTGCAGTGGGTGGAATTGGGCAGAGTCTGCTGCTGCTGCTACGTGGTACTCCGTGAAGTGATGAAGGTTTACGAACAAAAGCGCACACACTAAGCACAAAGAAAACAACTAATAAACTTATAAATGGCTGTAGCAGAGTGGTTATATTGAAAGGTGGTCGAGCGGGAGGGAGCGGCGCATAAGAAAGGGGTTAAACTGAAAACTGAACTGCAAACCGGAGTACAGAGAATGGATACATATTCTTATATATATTTTTATATGGAACTAATCCTTTAAAAAACTAAACGTCGAAACAGAACTAAATGCTGGAACTCTAAGCTACAATTGACAAACCCAAATACTACCAAACACACACACACACACACAACAACAACAACAACACAAACGAAATCGATATCTTTAACAGAACAAGCAAAGACGGTTCTATAAAACGTCTTGCACACCTGACGCGAAGGCAGCATATTGAATAGTAAACCAAATCATCAGCAAAACAAAACAGAAATAAAAGTCCGAAAGCATCTAGAAGAATCTATGAAAATAATAATAATCACAGAAATAATAATAATAATAATAATAATAATACTATCGATAATAATAATAATAATACTAGTACTAATAATAATAATACTAATAACTAATAACAAACAAATTGGTAATAATGGTAAGCGTAATACTTCTGTTGACTAGTTTCTCATTTCGTTGTGATCGTTATGTGAGCAAAACTGAAACACAAATGAACGAGCAACTCATAATTGTGATAAGAATAGACCATTAAATGTATTAAGGCATAGCGTAACTGAATAGATGCACAAACGTCTCGCCGAGATCGTGCACAAGCAAATGCAATTGATCCGCCAAAGTGTGACTTTGATCGCAGCTACAGCAACTTGAGCAGCTCAACGCGCACTTTGGAGTGTACACGCCGCGGGCGCATTGAGGGGCATTTGTTGCAAATCTTGGAAACCTCCGCGGAACTGCACCGCATGGGAGTGAGTGTGAAATTAGCGCATCGATAGCGTATTTTTAACGGATTATCTATTATACACAGCAGCCATTTGGAGCCACAGATCAATAAACTTAATGGAAGAAGCAGGCAAAGAGTGTTAAGGTACCAGCTGGCTGGCAAACCGCGGGCTGGTGTTTTGTGCTATCGTACCAAACATAACATAACCCATACGCTAGAGAAACTAAACACAAAACCAAAACCAAACCAAATGTCCATATGTATGTACAGCCGTCAAATGGAAATAATGCAGGTTTTTACTCATCTATTTTACGAAACATGTGCATGCGGCTTAAAGAACTGAACTGACAGGTTAACGAAATTCCGCGTTCGATTTCCTTATGTCCAGAACCGTTTCGTTGTCATGTTAAAACAGAACAAAAGTTATGATTTTTCCACACTCGTACTTCAATGTTTATGTTGCAGGAAAGAAGAACGCTGCGTAAAACTAACCAAAACTTTAAAGCTAGAGCGCATCTTGCAATTTGCACGGCGTGACGTGAACAACGAATGCATTTCAATGGTAGACGGGCAACGACTGCTGGAAACACATTAACTTTACACACAACACAAGTTGTCAACAATATTTGCTGCCAAGAAAAAGAAAACACACTTGCTCGGGCACCATAAATGGCGAGCGATCAATTTTAGCGAAAACTAAGCGCAAGAAGCTCGCGAAGAATCGCGAGCACGCATTTTAAACATTCTTCTACAAAATAATGATCGCACCACTCGTTCCGAAAAACTTCCGATTCACAATGTCTGAAGACTGTCTTATTCTGGTCCAACGGGGCTCTGCCGCTGTCATTGGAAAATCTTGGCCCCCTTCAAATCTTTCCCTCGATGAACATACTTTACCCGTCGGGCTGGCACAACACGATTCTGTGAACGACTCTATGAACTTCAAACGTCCAAGCTTTCCAACAAAACAACGCCGGCCGGCCAACTCATCAGATTGCCGTCAAATACCTTCACCACAACCACGAGAAAACCACGCACAATGAAGGTGGAAAACAAATGTGATGCCCTTGCGCCATGCCACGGCGAAACAGGCGCAGGAAGATAAGAAAATCATTAAAGCAATATTGTTGTAAACCGACGGGGGAAAGCCGCGGTGCACGGTTGATCCGTGTCTACGTTCGGGGAACGCACAAATTTGAACTTTGGTTTAGATTTTTTGCATCATTTTAATGTGTTCATTTTAAGGCGATGAAGTAATAGGTCTGACGATAATCGGTGGTTAACAATCGATTGGTTTGGATTCTGCTTTCATCGTTGTAGCGCGATGTCACTCGAAGCACAAACGGTGCCGGCGGAAGCCGCGTTGTTGGGGGCCGCGCCTCTGTTCGCAGGGTTCGCCACCAACCGTACGCGGGCCGTCGGTCGACGCAACAGAAGCACAAATTTACGCCATTTTACAACGTAGCGGTACGGTATGTACAATAAAGTCATTTTCCTAGAACGGTATTCATCAACACTTCGCTTTATGGGCCTTTTTGGAAAGCAACTCTACTCTACTAACAATCGACTACTTAATCCGCGCAAGGCTGACAGCTTGCTGGCAGAATGTTGTCGACCCACTGTTACTACAGTGCTGTCGGTAAGGCATCCGATCACCCGCCCGTTAAGAAGGGGTTCCTCGCTTTGAGTCTTTCGTATCATATTCTTTGTTTGCGCGCCTCTCAACATTGTGGGGAACTAGGGAAGCTGCTGGAAAACCTAGCAAGTAGTGAAAGTCATCGAAAAGCACCAATTTCTCAAAATCATCACCACTGACTTAGGATGATAGCCGAGCGAATAAGGCGATCGATGAAAAGCAATAACACACAGCACATCGCCTAGGCATGTGTAACAAATTCGGCCCGATGTGTTGATGGCCAACCGATTGTCGGGGGTTTTTTGGAGTACTAGATTTTCTCGAACCTTGCACAAGTTTCCAATAAACAATTGTTAGGAAGCGTGCACTGCAATCGTCGCGCAACGGAATTGGCTGATCCTTGTAGAAGATGGCTGAAGAGAGTGATCGCTAAGGCACTAGGTACAATAATGTAGAGCATACGTGTAGCTAAATAACAACAGAATAATTTATTGACTGACGCCTGCCGCGGAGATTGCAGAAGACGGCCGGCCTTCGGTGTACCACACAATAATTGAACGGGCTACAGTGCAACGGCCACTAGTTATAGGGACAGCAACGCAAAAAATCGTAGGGCAGCTTCCACGTAAGGGTAGTCAGAAATAAGCGGAATGTAAAATAGGCTTGCTATGGCCAAGGATCATGGCTTGCAACGCTAAAGTTAGCCCGTTTGCAGGGCTGCAGTAGGAATAGGTAGCTACAATTGTTTGAGCGTGCATCACTGCATAATGGCCATATGGGAAATATGGCAAAAATCAATAAACCAACCAAAGCCAAGCAGAATGGAGTGAACTAAACACGTACTAGCTTGCTTTGGAACGGGTGTGTATAGTTATTGTAAAACATAGGCCCCCATCCACCAGTAAACCATCAGAAAAACTCCCGCCCGAAACCCCGCACAAAAAACGGCCATTGCACCCGTCGGCCCACTGGCCAGCGGTTGTTTGCATAGTTATCTGTTGATGATTGTATACCCTTGTAGCTGAATACGCTACGCATGTAGCAAATAGCCGAAATAGAGCCACAAGCAAAATTAAACCGGTAAACAAAATAGTGTACTAAACGCATATATTAGAGCAAGCAACAGAGTAATAAAAAAATAAACATTTAAAAAGTGAAACTAAACTAACGTAACCAACAAACAAACGAAAACAAAAAAACACAAATAGGAACAGTACGGGAAACGGTAGGTCAACTGCAACGACGGACGCAAAGACCCGATCACGTGGTCAGTCCAGTTGCAGACTCTACGCTACTATAGTTGAAATAAATAAAACAAAAATCACTATACAAACTCATTGTAGTAACATTAGAGCCCCTCAACAGTACCAGCACAATCATGTGTAAAAAAGAAACACCCAAAAATTAATTGGACCGCTTTGGACCGATGAAATCCCCTCATCAACCAGATCCACTTTCGGCACGACACCCTCTGTAATGGTAGTGCCATGTGTGTGAATAGATAACCGGCAGACACCGGGATTTTATGTTTAAGTTTAGGTGTTGAAGATTCGATTCCATCGTCTATTGTACAAAATTGATACGAAACAATATCTCACTAGAGCGAACTCAACTGCTTTCCTCTGTACCCTGCCCGATAGTATCGAGAGGCCGATATAAACCGAAACGTAGCTGTAAGAAGCTGTGCAGTGCATTAACAATAGGCAGGGATTGGTAGTAATCCTTTCACCGGTTAGTATAGTATTGCAGAACGTACATCACAAGAAAAACCAAAAACAAAGAAACATTTTATCATAAATAACTTATCTGCAAAGGCCCCCGTGTTATAGACGAGAACAGGGAAGCATTATTCATGTGTGCGTGTGTGCATGTTCAAAACCCTCGTGTGTATGTCTGTAATGTGTGACTGTTCGTACATTTAACCGTAATAGCAGCAGCAGGAGCAGAGCACCAGGGAGACAGTTTTACTTAGTTCAGCAACCCACCGGTGCGTTAGGAGTCTAATTTATCATTGGTACCCTTTCGAGCAGCCCATTTTCTTAGGAGCCCGAGTTTCTTCTTCCCATCGATGGCTATCGTTTTAATCTCCCCCATGTTGTATGTGTGCATATGTTGACAAAAAAGGGGTGACAAGGCACAATAAGCCCGTACGCCAGCAAACGGTAAAACGAACATATGCAGATCCGCCACCACATTAGTGAACTATTTGATAATACGTGGCTGCTTCGCGAGTTCGAAGGCAGTATGGTAAAATTGTTATAGACATTACCGGTCATTAATATAAATATCCATCGAAGAATCGATTTTGAAGCGCACATAAGGCGCAAAACTAGGACCTGGGCCCTGTGAGGGACATTAGCCACGCGCCACCCGTGTGTCACGTGGCATCTTTATACGTTTGCTTTGAACGGATAAAAAATAACTAACCACAACACATCACTTACTCCTGAGCGGTAACAAACAGTGTACAAAACATTCGTGTCGTGTAATGTACAACAACACTATAGTGACCATAATCCAAGACGGTGCAATGGTGAATAAAATACAAAACAAAAAGAAACAAATGCTACGTGAAGGAAGGACCGAGCACACTGGCACAAAAAATGTGAGAACGGCTGGAGAGAAAGTGATTAAAGAGATAAATAACGATTATAAAAGAAATCGGTAACTCATCCGGTTGAGGTTTTACCACGAGGTCGTGGTTTGAACAGGTTTTAAGCGGCTAGAAAAGACTTAGAGGAACGTATGTTTTCACATTCCATATTTTAATCGATCCATTGCGCGCATTGTCCTCAACTGTGAGGGTATGCATAAATATCACTTTCGAGCCGGTTATTTAATCAACAACCAACAAACGAGCAAACGTTATATGCACCGATATATACCATGTGACGGTGACAACCGGCCAAACCCTACCGAAGGAGGACGATCGGGTCAGTGGTTTACTGGTCGAGCAACAACGAAATACCGAACACTATACCGTCGAGTAACAATGTGTCCATTTCAGACTGATACGCGTTGGATAGCGCGTTCGGAGGGCGCTTCTGTAGAGCTGCACATGGAGACGAATATTAAATATGAAACATAAAGCATCTTACACCACCGCCATTAGAACGGACTATCGCATTCGGATCGGAATCGGATCCCGGCAAAGCACGGTTGGATTTTGAAAGCAGTAATGAATTAAATGCTACCAAACAAAGCGAATAAAACGGGCGGGGTGGTTTTGAGCGAAATCTTTTTTCGGCAGAGTATATGATCGCGATCATATCGTGGCGATCGGAATAGTACCACAACTCCGGGTTTGTGCCAGGGGATGCGATCGTAATGCTCATGCAAAACAGCTCCTGTCTGGGACGAGAAAGGGTTAAACGGCTCGGCAATGGTTTGGATGTATGATCGAACGACGGGACACGATTGTGATCTCGGCACCTGAAAGGTGCAGGACGCGTAGTGGTTGAAGGTGTACGAACATGCAAAATGGAAATGTTTTTAAATGTAACGTAAAAAAGAACAATAAAAAGAGAAAAATATCTCAAAATCTTTAAACAAAGCAGCGCTGTGGTTGAATATAGATTACTTTGGCGGTGTTTTTGTTGTTTTATTTGTATTGCACTAAATGCACTCCCATTTTCACTACATTCCCTGTCCGCTATTGGACTGTCGTGTTTCGCATTTTCGCATTGAAGTCGCGAAGATTGAGAAGCACCGGAATATCAATTTTGTGTTGCCGCTCAGCACATAACACTTATAAACACCCTGCCCTTTAAATTGAACCAGCTATGTTTGGAAGCTCCAAAATCCTGAGTTGGGCAGCAGTTGGGTAGTAGAATGAGCCCAAAGTAGACTCGTCGTTTAGTAGTAGTCTCCTGATTGCAGTGAACTTCCCAAGGAGCCACGAATTTTCGGATCGTCAGCGCGCTGACGACAATCGTCCGTCGACGGACGGTGTTCGTCACTCCGCTGACGACAATTGTCCGTTGACGGACGGTGATCGTCACTACGCTGACGAACCACCGTCCGTGACGGACGGTGAAACGGACGGTGAAAGTCTCAGCTAAAGTCTCAGCTAAATGGACACCCAAAGCTCATTCTGACAAAGGTTATTTTATTGCAAACTAAATGACAGATTCGATTTGTTTGTTTACATTAGAACGGTGTATCGCATCGTGTGTGTTTGCCAAACATTCTGCGCAGTAGACGCGACACGACGGGTCATTTAGTTTCGCTTAGTTTGTTGTTTGCTTGCTGTTCAGTCTGAAGAATGTTCAGTTTCATTGGTAAAAGTGCAGTACAGACTACAGGTTGTGTCGGTTTATAACGTGTCACGTATGATTCCCTGCAATATCGACGAATAACCGTCGGACAACAGTTCGCGTAGTTGGAATAAATCTGCCAGCGATCACACCACGGCTTCGGTGTGTTGTGTCGGTATTCGAAACAACGGACCTAGTAAACATTGACAAAGTGCTGGATGATTTAGAATTGAATGAGGATGACGGGCGCCGCAACTGCCAGAGAACGATTGGTAATCAATGAAACAAAGAACGCTGTGCAAAAGCTTTCTCGTAAGTTTGTCTCATCATTCTAACATTGTGATCTAACCGTTTTGTAGACACCAGAATGCTAATTCAACGCGGAACGGACTCTTTGAATGGAGGAAAGTCGGAACCAACGTCGGCCAGTGCACGACAAACCTAAGTTGAAGGAAAACGAAAAATCTCGGCTGCGGGACATCGTAATTACGTAGCGAGGCTCCTCGACGCAAACGCCGACGGTGGTCAGTAATTACCGAAATAATCAACTTCAACTTGCGCGGCCAGCACGTCCGCATGGCCGATACCCGGGCGAACATCTGCTACGCTTTACGCCGATGTAATGGTTTCTCAGCCCATGCTGCGAAGAGTCCCGGCACCGACTCAAGCGAGCCGGAGCACAATGACAGAGGAAAGCGTAAGGCGCGATGCTGTGTAAGAATTGAATGCGCCAAAAAGGAGCACCGTTCCGCGAAAACGATTTTACATTTGCCACCCAACAGCGTTGTTCGCTTGCTGGTGTTTGCTTCGGTGGCCGCAGGAGTTGTCGGCCGAGAAGAAGTAATGCTCGCCCAGCGAGGAAAGGCAACGCAGTCGCAAAGGCAGCCCATAGAACCGGAGTCAGCTGAGACGATGAAGCTGCTCCTGACCCACGACGATCGATCATATGAAGGTACACGCAGTTGAATGGGATCAGTCGAAATCTTGGTCACTTTTGTAACTTTCCATGTTGCAGCACCACAGATGGTAGCCCTTCGGATGATGCTGTTAAGGATGATCAAACCACTTCTGAAGCCACCTTAATGGTAGTTTCAGTTCGACTCATCTATTTCGTCGGATTCGCAAACATCGTCGATTGCCAGAGCGTTGTTGCTTCTCCGATAGGTCATCCGAACCCACCTCTTAACCGATAGATTATATAGATTGGATAGATTGTAATGCGTTGAGTGCGTAGCAATAAGATTGTAAACCCGGCGATTGTACGTTCGTCGCTGGGTAACGAATTAATTTTGTATTTAAAAAATAAATAAATAAATTAAAAACAAAATTCTGGTTTGCTATAATTTTTTTTAATATTTTGCATGCGCTATAATTTTCAACAAAGCTTTATAGCAAGATAAAATATCCATTCCATAAACTGAGCTTTTTTGACAATCGTCCGTTATACCGTCCGTTTCTGCTGTTTTAGGGCGTCCGACGGACGGTGAAACGGACGTCCGACGGACGTCCGTCGGACGGTAAAACGGACGGTAAAACGGACATAGTGGCTCCTTGGGTTAGAACATGCAAAGAAAACAGAATCGAACCCTTGAAAACCTAGTGATGATTTCTAAAATAAACACTTTAGTCACAGTCAACCCATTTCGAAGAGAAAAGTAATCTGGAAAGTTGGCTTCTTTTTTAACGCACGATAACTTACGTTAAACCATCATTGCGGTTACCACATTTTCAAACAGATTTTCAAGACTCAAAAACCACGGCGGAACCTTATAAGTGCGCACAATTGATCGTACGCAGCCTTTCCTTTGTTTTGAACACTAAACGTCAAAAGGCACAAACGTCAAAGGCAAATTTATCATCGAAAGTTCAATCGCTGAGAAAGAAAAGTTGCTTGTTTTATTTACACGTTGTTTTCAAAGATTAAGCCAAGGAAACGCTCACAACAGAACTCTAGATGGATAATAGTGCAACCAAGCAAGACACTTCCAAGAGTGACGACGAGCAGTACGAGGATGCACGGAGTAAACATGATTCGAACGAGCGGTCCGTGGATGAAGTGATTGAAAAGGTAACCGGACTGTCCATGAAACGGCCCACCGAATCCGACACGGAAGAGTTTGTAGACTGTGTCAGCGGTGACGGGGCTACTGGTTCAGATGAAAATCTTTCCGCCAGCAAAGCGGTCCAGACGGCTGCTGAAGCCGATGATTTCATAGATGAAGAATCACAGCGTGACTACGAGATGGGGCTGTCGGAAGAGGAACTGGCTGCGAATAAAGCAAAAGCGGATGAACTGAAGCAACAAGGCAATGAGCTGTTCAAGCAAAGCGACCACCATCAATCGGCGACCATGTACACGAAGGCCCTGAGGCTTTGTCCCGTGGACCGAAAGGACGATCGTGCAATTCTGTACGCGAACCGTGCTGCAGCCAAGAGTAAACTGGACCTAAAGGCTTCCGCCATCGAGGACTGCACCAAAGCGATAGAGTATAACCCGAAATACCTGAAGGCGTTACTAAGGTAAGCGTTAGTTCTGCCGACCCAACGGTTGCATTCTAATGTGCCTTCCATCGATCACCACAGGCGAGCCAATCTGTACGAAGAGACTGATAAACTCGACGAAAGCTTAGAAGACTACCGAAAAGTGCTAGAACTGGACCCTGGCAACGGTGAAGCGCGGGCTGCGCAAGTACGATTGCCGCCGAAAATAGCGGAGCGCAATGAACGCCTCAAAGAGGAGATGATGGGGAAGTTGAAGGACCTGGGCAACATGATACTGCGACCGTTCGGACTTTCGACCCAAAACTTCCAGATGCAGCAAGATCCGCAGTCAGGCTCGTATTCCATCAACTTCAAGCAGAACGCGGACCAATGACCAATGGCGCCCGATCGCCAATTTTTGGCAAGTGATACGTGACGAAAGGCAGCGATGCGTGATAGAATCATGCGTGTTTGTGGGTTGTTGGCTACAGAGACGGAAATGAATCAACACTATCGATAGTAAAAACAATTCGGGGCATTGTCTTTAATGTAACCGTTTTTTTTTCACAACACATGCCCAACAGTGGTGCGTGCATTCAACAGAAACACATTGTAAACCCGTTCCACTTTAAAAACCGTCAAGTTCAGTCAACGATAATACTTGTTCTCTGTTGCAGTCGATGCATCCCGCACCTTACATTCCACTTTCTTTTTCTGGCAGCATTCCGAGTGGTTCAATCTTCCTTCGGAATATCGAACAAACCACACTCCCGGTTAGCCGGCACAGCTTTGTCTGTTAAAAATATCAATCATGAATTAGTCTGTGTGACTAGAGGTCAACGATTCGGCCGTTTTTCGACGGTTGTCATTCCAATTACCAATCATTTTCGGGTACGGTAAGTTCAGGTTGTTCATCAGCTCAACAAACGCCTCCACGTCTTTAGTGAGTCGTGGGTTGTAACGTTTTTCTTCCGCTACGCTCGTTTCCATGTTGCCCCTAGAAGAAAATAATGCAACGTACCGTTCGGTTAGGAACTGCCAACACTCTTATAGGACCATCCTGAGACTTACTTGTAATCGTGGGCCGGAAAAAGGCGAAAATTTTCCGGCAACGTAAAGATTCGCTCGTGCACGGAACGATACAGCGATCGTGAATCGCCCTCCTGGAAATCCGTACGGCCACAGCCTCGAATCAGCAGCGTATCGCCCGTGAAGGCAACCCCCTGCTCATCGACCACGTACGTCATGCAGCCGTTAGTGTGGCCCGGAGTACATAGCGCACGAAGCTGATGCCGACCGAACTGCACCGTTTCGTTGTCCGCCAGGTGTCGGTCAGCTTTCGCCCCACTATTCTGCGAGATCACACTGACGGTTCCTGGAAGAAGCTGCTTCAGATACCCGGTACCAGTCACGTGATCCGCATGCATGTGTGTGTTTACTGTAGCCCACAAATAGTTTTCTTTTATATCAGTTACCCAACAAAGCTTCGAACTAGCTTCCACTTACAGGCATACTTGAGAGTAAAGCCCAGCTCCTCGATCAGCTTGGCATCGCGTTTCGCCTGCTCCAGCACCGGATCGATCAGAATGGCCTCCTTGGATGTAATGTCAGCCAGCAGATACGAATAGGTGTGCGATTGTTCGTCAAACAACTGAAATGGGATGCGGGAGATGTAGGATTAGAAACATAGTAGCAATTTGCATTTTGCAGCACCCCGTTTGTCACTTCATGACTTTGCGGTTTAATAGTATCTCCACCATCGTGATGTCAATTGCATCAGCTTTTCAGTCTATTACGGTTGTTGTTTATCAACCATTTCAAATGGAAGGCTAGTGACCGAAAAAGAACGTTTGAGGGTTACATTTTCTGAAAATACGTTCGAAAAAAGACATGCTTTTCGATTAAATTGAATATTTCCTAGCAGCACGTGGCACTGATTATCATGTTATTTAGTTGGTCAGTAAACACGATACAATTGACGAAACTTATTCTCGTTTTTACTGTGGCAAAATATAGTATGCGTTGAGATTGGAAATTACCATGGCAACATAGAGGACCACAACTATTCGTGCATTTGGCTAGCGACAAATCATCAGATAATTATGCCTTTAGATAACTGCGTCACAACCATGAAGCATGACACAGCACAAAACAGATACAAATTGGTGAAAATAGGTCAAAATTTCGTGTGGAGAAATTAAGTTACAACTTACCTGCCGGAAGAAGAAATCGGTACTGAACGGTTTGCGGCATTGAACGGTGTCCAACATTTTTACACTCCGTGAGAGAACGGACGTCTGATCGAGAGGACACACTGTTGTGTTGCTTATGTATCGCTGTCCACCGCTAGCGATCAATCGTCGGGTTGGGCACGAAACAACTGCCGCGGTGGTTACTGTTGATGCTGATGCTGGCCGCAACAGTCTGGTTACCAATCTCATCGTTGGCTACGTTTCGGTGATGTCCGGAAAAGAACAAAACAAAAATTAAGTGACGAAGGATATGCACCTACACCTTATCGCAGGCACGGCAGGCTTTTGAATTGAAAAAATATCTCTAACCGCACGTTCTAACTTATCGCTCTGTTTGCGGGTAACGATAAGAAATACCGAAATACTGAGCCTCAAACTCGGACCCCAGGCCCATCAATCGGTCGATTCCCAAACTCCGCGACGGATGGGAAGCTATGCGTACAATGCAACTTATACTTTCATCTTTAACGACAGACCTCAGACCTAGTCGCATATATCATTGCAATTTTTATACCACACACAATTTAGTATCTTCTGTTTGATAACGATGATGTGTGACACCGTTGATTGATCTTGTCTTGTAAAGCATCACAAAAGAAACCCACAAACAAACAAAGTAGTAAACCGATTCCTTACTTGAACACTTATTAACACCCCACAAAAATTGACGAAGAACCAAAGCCAACTGCGCAACTTTCGACAACGAAGTGCAACGTCGCAATGATGCAACCGAAAACGAGCCGGATTCGTGATTATTCGACGTTAAATCAATTGATTCATTCGTGATAACTCGTTTGCCTCACCTAATCCCGATAAGAGTATGCACTGGGTGCTGCTGTGGAGTGAATCTTATCGATAACGCAATTCCCCCAGGACAGCTGATTCAATCGACAATCCTCGCCGTGTTATTTACAAATCTACTGACGTGCCGGCTTTGAGATCAGTCTCACTAAAAAAAACTGCTCGAAACAAGAACTCGACAATGCACGTTTCTAAGCAATGGTATTCTACTCTAAATTCGTCAAATTCGACAAAAAGCGGTAAACATGCATTTGGTGCACCAAAGCACCAAATACAATGGAATTTTCAGCTGCATCTTGCATCCTTTCTGGGCCGCCGTCGTTATCCAGAGGCAGACGTGACCGTTGCTACCCTTGCATCTCCTACCGATTGCTCGAGTCCAGAGAACCGTCAAACGTGGAAATGTCAAACACACAACCTACTTGAATGCTAAGCAGCAACATTAACAATTCGTTCCTCCCCCGTGTGTTACAACCGTGGCCATATCAATGGTTTAGTTAATCTTTTCGTTCTTACGTGCGGTTATTCTAATTTACGTGTAACCCATTTGTTAGCTAGTATTTAAGCGTTTAAGCTGTTGTGTAGTGAAGGTCAAAGTTTATGTGTCTACTATAGGATCCTGTTTGGCGGAGAAAAACAAAATAACCCAGCAGAACGTACATAAGGTTGGTCATCAGCGCAACGCTGTCTTGAACATTGGGCCAGAACGGACAAAACCAGTGTGCTGCGCCTGCAGCGTGTGGCTTGTGTGCCATTAGTAGGCGCCAAACAATTTATGTAATGCAGTCATAATAAAATGAATGTCTCGCTGCGTGTGATTAGCAAAGTCGTCTATACTGTCTCCGGTTGAGCGGTACAACGCATGTGCTATAGCCGCAATCTATCACTGGTCTCTGTCTCTCTTTCTTCCTCTCGCTATCTTTATCGCTCTTCCGACCGGTATCATCCCGCAGCGATAACACAACAATGCTCCGTATCTTTCGCAATCCCATCCTTGGCGAACGCATCATCCGGAAGACCTTCTCGTTCTCAGCCGTCGCTGCGAAGCGCTTCGTCATTAAGGATCACTACGAGTTCGATCAGAAGGTAAACAATGCATCAGCTGGGCGAAGGCCATCCTGGGCGCCGGTGCTTTTGGGACCTTGTAAAGTTTATTAACACCGTAGTGTTGTGCTTTGCCACTCGCAGGTAATCAACAGCGACAACCCAGTGATCGTGAACTTTCACGCCGAGTGGTGCGATCCGTGTAAAATATTGACACCCAAGATGACGGAACTGTTGGAACCGTCGGAGGAGATCGATCTGGCTATCGTCGACGTGGACGATAACGCAGAGTTGGTGCACACGTTCGAGGTAAAAGCAGTTCCCGCAATATTGGCCTTCCGTAACGGCGTCGTGGTGGACAAGTTCATCGGTTTGGTAGACGCAAACATGATCGAAAATCTCATCGGAAAACTAACGAAAAAGAAGACATCGTAATACATCGAAGGGATATGCGTTATGTGCCAACACCGTGTAAGCCTTCATATGGTTGGGCGCTATAGTTTTGGTGGCTGAATCGGGAGCATGCTAGTGGCACCGGTTGAATGCGGAAGGCGTGTAACAGCACGCTGGTTTAGTGGGACCGAAGAACTTGTAATACCATTTCTCCTCTAGACATTGTGATGTACAGTTATTGATTTTTTTTTGTTTTCCCCTCGCACCAGAGAGAGCGCCTGATGAATTGATTTTATTTTGTAACGACGAATGAGAAAATATATTGAAAACATATGTAAGACATCATAACTACGCTTTTCTTTTCATTCGTATGGTTGCTTTGCCAACCGAATTAAATTTACAGTCCTACACGCATGCCTTTGCGACACATCCTAGATACTGGAAGGGTCATTGTTACTAGGGACAACGCTATAGTTACCTGTACTGTTAGTGGCAGTTTCGTTGTTTGCAGTAGCGGTGCCGTTCCGAGTGCAAACAGTTTAACTATTTCAGGAGCATTTATTCATTAGAGTCAACTCTGACCATGTTGCGTTGTTCGGGGCTACCTTTTCTTCCTGGTAACACATTTCAAGATGTAAGTTATTTCCAAATACAAAAAAAATCCTGCGCTTTACTTTTTCACAATTTCTTTTTAAAGATTGGTCGCAGAAAGTTTCACAAGTCGCACCATTTCGATCAGCGCAATCACGTCTGCATTCTGGTCGATGCAAAACGGCCTGGCATCGGTGGCAAACCGTTGCTAGAAACGGATACTCCCGACTACGAGTTGCCCTCACTCTATCCGCCCCGTTACGCGCCGTCCCGTCCGTCGTGGCTCGAGTATGATCGACAGGTGCTGTGCTTCCACGGATACTTTCAGGAAGAGCACCAGGTGCGAAAGGTACGCATTCTGTACTACCTCGAGGATGAAACGATGCAAATCAGCGAACCGCGAACCTTAAACTCGGGCATCCCGCAAGGTTGCCTAGTAACGCGTCAGCGTATACCGAGACCACCACCGTACGACGGGGAATTTACTTCGCTACTCGATCTCAACATCAACCACACGGTGCAGCTGTTCGATCGCGTGTACACCGTTACAGGGTGCGATGAATTTACGCGCCGCTTTTTAAACCGATTGGGAGTGTCGGTGCCCGGACCGGTCGAGCAGCCGACGTAAGTGTGCGTCACTGGAAACACAAAGGCTCTAAAATTTATCATTCCCATCCCTTTCAATGTTATCAGTGATCCCGCTACCGAACTACGCAAGCAGCAGGACTCGGCCAAACTGGCAAAACTGCCGGCGTACAAGATCGACACATTGGGTAAGTTTTTGCAGTACGACCGGAAAGTGCTTCGCTTCAAGGGCCTGTGGGACGACCGAGCGAGTGTCTTCGGTGATGTCCACGAACTTGAGGTCCTTTACCATCTGAGCGACGAGACGATTGAAATCAAGGAAAAACTTCCGGTAAATTCGGGCCGTGATTCGAACGGGATGTTTCTGCGTCGGGGTCGACTCCCGCGCACATTCGACCGGCTTCCAACGATGGGCGCCAACATACCGGTAACAGTCCTGAACGTGATCGGGGGCGGTTTGCGCGGTGGTCGGTATCTTACCGATTGTGTAGGAATCGGTAAAACGGAGGGCGATTACTACCGCGATGCTGATCTCCGCATCGGAGCACGCATTAACGTCTACGGGCGAACGGTGCTGCTCACGGGGTGTGACCAGTTCACCGAAAGCTACTACCGTGAAGTGTATGGATTGGAGGACTTTACGCCCCTCTACGGATACAGTGCGTCCCGGGAGCAATTTGTCAGCTCCCGGCGAGCCGACCGCGAGCTGCCACCGTTCAATGGCTGGGGTACACACGAAGACTCCGAGGGTAACTGTTTAACGCTGGAACCGAAACCACCCAAGATTGATTTCCGCAAGTTCGTCGCTTACGATCGATGCAGTCTACGGTTTGGAGCGCAGATGGTATCGAACGTGCGAGAAAACAATGACCGCTTCTTTGTCATCAGCTACCACCTGAGCGATGATACGATTTCAGTGTACGAGATACCGATTCGTAACTCTGGCTTCCGCGGAGGAGAATTTATTAAGCGGCGCAAACTGGCCCTTCCCAGCCAAGAGCAGTATAGTGCGGAGCGTCCCGCTTGCTACCGTCCGGAACACTTTTATCTCGGTGCGACTGTGCGGCTCCAGGATCACCAGTTTCGCGTTACGAATGCTGACATCTACGCGCTACATTTCATGGAGCAACACTGCGAAGAGTTTCCCCTGTCCAACGTAGGCAAGATTGTGCAGAAACTGCGAGACGCGCTTCAACCACACTACAAGCAGTACATCGCGCGTCACATGGGCAAGGTGGTGCAGACGAAGATTGATGGACGGCCAGTCAGTACGGTGACGTACGAATCCCTGCGCGACATGCTTCTGGAGCTCCTGCAGGACGGTATCGTCGAGCAGGAGATTGTTACGCTGTGCCGCTTGTTTTCGGCCGAATCAGTCGAACCGGCTCGGTGCGATCGAGAGCTCGTCCGTTCAGCTGTCCATGCCCAGCTGACACGGGCACTCTGGAGCGATCTTGAGCGCACCAAGGAACATATCTACCATCTTGAACCGATAAATCCGGATTGGGTAACGCCACAGCGACTGTGCACCATCATAAAAGCATGCAAACTGCCACTGGACAACGCACTGATTGACAAAATGCTACAAATGTAAGAACATTAGCCATCAGAAACACTATCTGAACTAGATGTTTAAATTCTCAATGCTTTTGTCTTCGATTCCCGACGCACAGTTTAAACAAGAATGATGCCGGATTGATTTCGGTTGAGGACTTTTTGACCATGCTGGATCCATTGTCGGTGCCCAGCAAACCGATACAACCGCTCAACATCAAGCATGATGTGTGCTTCTTCACACCGTACCGAGTATCGGGAAAACTCGTGAACTGGGACCAGCTGCTGGCGCACATCGATCTCGAACGGACGCTGACCAATCAAACTACGTGAACAAAGGACACGGATGTCGCGTGTATTTTTGGCCTAAAACTTTTCTACAAAAAACATAAATTAATTATAGGAGTGCACACAGTTAATAAATTGTATGTTTGTGTATGTTTTCACCATGAATCAAAATATTCTTAACACCAAAATTGTGCATTCAAAGTTTTCCTGAAAACGTTTACTTGTATCGCCCAAAACTTTTTATGTACGCACATTTGATAAAACTGGAAATATGACCGATCGAACCGAACTGCCCCCTTCGTGGGGGTGGTTTTCCGACTAAACACTAAGCTTTCGAAATGACCAATCGAATCATACCTCGACAACGAATCTGGACAACATGAGCATTTAAACGTTTGCTGGACATGAATGTTCATCCCTGCACAAATTTCGGCAGTGAGTGCTGGCATAGGAAACACAAACGCGATTCGATTTCCATTTGCCCGTCGGCTAGAAAGAAAGTTGCTTTTCCGTTAACTCATCCTCGTCCTCGTCATCGTTCCCATTCACCACCACTAAATGTGCGACATGCGCGTGATCAGGGCTAACACATGGTTCTGCTGGAGGACTTTGTGGTGATTTGCCGCGCTCATTGCCATTGGGTGCGTCCATTTCCGCTGCTAGTTTTGATAACGGATCATCACCACTACCGGCTATGTCGGCGCCGTTGTCCTCCTCGTCCAATATCAGATCTACAGCAGCTCCAATCGATGAGAGTTCTTCGTCCGATAACTGAGCAGCAAGATGATCGAGCAGATGGACCGCCGAGTTGGGCCCGGTGTGCTGGTGTTCGCGTTGACTAAACGGCTGATGAGGACCGTTGCCGGCTAGCCGAAATATATCACAGGTACGTTCATACGACGTTATGCTAATGTCGTTGGTTGAGGTTACGGAAGTTCCAGTCAGTGAGTTCTTCGTGATGCTACTTCCCCCGTCCATATCCGAAACTGTTGGGAAGAAGGTATTGAAACTGACTACTTTAGCCGGAGTTTTTAGCATTTTAACGTGGTCCATACTTAAAATGTTGCATGTAGCTGAATGTACTCTTCAAGCAAAAATATTTCCAAAAAATATTACGAACCAAAAAAGCGGCCACATTGCAAATTCAGGGATTTCGTGCAAAGATCTGCATTTTCAATTACAAAAAAATACATTACGCCAAACATGATGGAAGAAAACACGATTTAGATTTTATGATTTTGATTCTAAAACGGTCATGCAAACATCAATTCCAACAAAGCTCCTAACTACCGTAAATTTAATACAACAAAATTACAACCGTTACTGAATTTATCTAATTTTCCCACTTTGCTCAGTTTCTTGTCATTTTATTACAAAGCAATATCGCAGCTTTGGGCCTCAGCAAACACTTCGCGCTTCATAGCAAAGACACTCCGAAATCGGTAGTGGAGGAAACGGGTTTTTGTAACTTTCCGAAAACGCCGGTACCGGCGCCAGCAGCCGCTTGCAGTCTCGTATCGGAATTGGTGCATCACATTTCGGAGGAAACTTTACCTTCCCACAGCCTGGTATCTGCACGCGCATGCACAGATCTTCCTTAATTTTGATGCAATCTGGTGCCTCGATGCTCGGTGCCGGTGAGGTGCAGCTCGTTTTCTTCAGAACCGGTTCCCGCTTTCGTCGTGGCATCTGAAGGATGTTAGTATCCTCACATCGGAAAGCAGAAGGTTGCGGTGGTTCCGGGCATGGACGCCACATCTTCGGGCTAGACACCATCACGGACTTTCCAGCACCAATTTCTGCTGTGGCACCGTCTTGACACACCTTGTGCTTGCAATCGTTCTTACCACCGGATCCGGAGCGGCGGTTCACCATGGTCCGGGAAACCATTGCCCTTACTTTCGGGACCGGGCTGGCTTGGCCCATGATTTCTTTCACAATACGAAACATTTTCCAAATGAATCTAAAGGCTGCAAAAATGTCAGCAAACAGCGTTACAGGGCATTATTTTGAAAAAATGAGCACGGAAAATTGCTTACAAGTTTTTTTTTTAATTTTTCAAAATTATCACAACAAATTTAGCTTCCGCACCGAACGGCAGACCAAACGACAATGACTTAAGTTCACAAAAATAGCCGGATAATTTCGCGTCAGTCAATAGGGTTACTACGATGGCAACACTCGTTTTAGCAACGAGAATACAGGGGGGACCAAATGTACGATGTTCTTTGAGTGATTTATTTGAGTATTTTCATGCTTTTCGGATGAGACAACCGACCAAAAACTTAATTTATAATAGTTTAGCTAATGCGTGCCACGGCGCGAACGCTACATTTTCCTTACAGTCGAGTGCTTTCTTCAATAATATTATCGTTATCACAATACTCATCAAACGAATCGATGATGACGAGAGAATTTAAACTGGTCGCCAGTGAAGTTCCGGTATCGAAGGTAGTGAAACTCTGGATCGTTCTAAGCGAACCCGTGCTGATGCCTGTTCGGGGGTCGGGCAATTTATGTACGATGATTCGGGGAACCGAACGACAAATAAAAATAAAACGCCAACATTTGGGCATCCGGAACACGGAGTAAACAAACGAGTTGTGAAACATAAAAATAAACAAGGAAAAAAGAGAACAAGAAAAACATAATTTACGATTGGTAATTAGAGAGGACAAACGACAGACTGTTAGACGTCACGATGGTTAAGCGGTGATCGTTAGACTGTTTACCTTTGCCGATTGGCGAGTGTTTAGGCAATCTTATCAAGCCTTTAAAGAAGTTCCATTTCATGGTATTAGGAGAAGAAGAAAACACGATAGGAATTAGTTGAAGCCGCTCAACTTGAAATGCTTTCTCATGGGATTATTGAGGTCGACATAAAATGTTGGTCCCATTGCTTAAGTCGATTTAAAGATCAATGGTTTGGAATTACGGAATTGTTCTAGTAGAAGCAACTGCTAGTCTAAGCAAGTAAAGAGTTAATTACATATCGGAGCGTAAGCGACACGAACTCTTCTATGATCGTTACAAGCAATCGTCTTTCTAATTATTCATCGATCCAAGATACAAGCGGTGCATTAAGCCGTATATAAGAGATTCAGCAAGCAAATTTTGCAAACACCAAACATACTAATCACCTTAAATTATGAATGGACCGAATCAACGAAAGCAACTAAGAACTACCATGCCAATACTTTTATAACAAAAAAATAGGTTCGACACTAACCTGTGTGCAGCTGGCTTACGGTGTCCTCCGTAATATCATCGTAGTCCTTCTCCGTGCGCTCGTCCTCATCCTCTTCTTCCGCATGTGCATCGCCATTGATGTTATCATTATTGTACTGTTCTTCTTCGTCGTTCTTCGACTCGCTACGATACAAAACCTTCTCCTTTAGGACAATTTCACGGTCCGTGAACTGTTCGTTTCGATGGCCAATCTGAAATGGTGAACAATGCAATGATGTTACAGGACTTTTCGCCTATAGGACCACAAACACTTACCTTCACTTTCGTCGATAGTTCAACCGATTGTCCGCGGGGTAGGGATGGCAGTTCGTTGGGTGCGGCTGGTGGCTGCAGCGTTAGCAGTTTAAGTCGCTTCAGCTCGTCCATCGAGCTTTTCAGCACTCTTATCACAGTGTCATCATCATAGCCAAAATGTTTGTGTAGTGATGTCTGATCGCGATGGAAAGATGTAAATTTAAGTATCATTTACGTGATGGTAAAAAAATTACACCCTTAGCCAACCTGCAGGAAATCGGTTATCTGGTCCATGTCCTTCATACGGCGCATCTTCGTTTGGTGCATTTTAAGTATCGTGTAGGCCATTCCCGTAAGTACACGCTCACCGAACATCATGTAGATATCCCAGACGCGCAGGCATAAGCTAAACGGTATCTTCGAAATAAAACAAAGCAGAACCTTCAGGACGTTTCGGCAATCTCATTTTAGTACTTTCACACCTACCCGTTCGACAAAGATGACAAAAAACCACTTCAACGAGTATAACACGGAATGTACCTCGTGTTTGTCGAGATGCTTCTTTAGTTTTGGCAAACACTTGGTCAGTATCCGGTCGTGGTGCGCCAAAAAGCGCATCAACTTCGGAAATCCGACAATATACAAGCCGTGCATGGCGTACCGAGCGTTTGTCAATAGTACATCCAAAGCCCAGAATGCGTCTTCCTCGTCGAAGTACATCAACAGAACGGCCGCGACCGTCGACATGCCCTGACAGTAGCCCACCTCAGTGTTGTACATGCTATACGCGGCCAGCACGCGAAATAAGCTCTGCTGCTTCACACTGTACCGTTCGCGGTAGAAGATGTGATTGCGAAACTGTCGATTCACGTCGAAATCTATCTGCCGAATGTCGGGACTACACTGACGCGCCAGTTGCAGCATTCTCTCGTAGACGTGTTCATTTTCTTCAACCACCTGTCCGACGTCCAGCAAATTGCGCCATATTGCTGAACGCATCCGATCGGGAATACCTTTCATGACGCGTCTCTGCAAGTTTTCCTTCGTGCTGGCACTGTTCCAGTTCCGGTGCATTTTGATCCACTTCTTCGCCCGTTCCATCTCCTGTTGTGTGTGGTGTTTGTCCGGCAGCTCTCCACTTCGGTTGGTTGCTGGCTGCTCGGGGTGTAAAAACCCATATCGATCCGCCTGCGTGTACACCTCGAACAGCGGATCTTCCCACGAATCAATGTTAGGATTCTCGCGACCACGATCATACCGCTCGAATATTTCGTCCCTCTCGGCGTTGGCACGCTTCACCAGTAGTGACTCCTCGTCAGTCAACGACGCTGTCGCTGTGGCCATACATGCATGTCCGTTCATCATTGCCGAAGAGGCCTGCTGGTCTTCGCTGGACACACCGTACCGATCGTATCTGGTCATGGACGGACAGCTGCAGACTGGAGATTGCCGCTGGTAGAGGTACTTTGCTCAATGGATGGATCTCTAGAGAAGCGTTGCTCAAAAACTTCAGCATCGCTCGATCATACATTTTCCCATTCACCGTGCGTTTCTCGACACGAGCAGCGTGTGCTTACGATCGCGACGGATCGATTAGGCACCGAGCTCCGTACTGCACAACAGTTATTTGTATTTCAAACTGGAAAAAATAAGCATTCTTCAGTATATTATTTTTCACCAAGACCTATAAAAGAAAATAGACCGAACCCCATAAAATAGAAAAACTAATTAATATTTCACGAATTAGGATGAACAGTAAAGTAAACCATGCGAATATACAGAAAATAGACCAACACTGTATTATTGAATGCGGTCCCAGCAACCGTGTTGCTTTGTTTAAACCTTTATGAAAAATACTTCATTTTATAGCCTCTAGCTGCTTTCGCATTCGCTGGCCGATGAACCTTCAATGCGAGAATAGTACATTGAGTCAGCAAAGGTGGAAGTATCCATTATTTATTAGTAGTTGACTCATCGAGGCCCGCATCAAAAACAGCATCTCACGGCAAATTATCATACGCAATCGAGACAACAACAAAACGTTTGAATCGATAATGAAAATACCACAAAATATTAAAACTAAATACTTTTATTTATTTAATACATTTATCCCACTTTGCAACTTTTTCAAGACCAAGATAATGGCTTGAATAATGATAAAGTTTAATGAAACACAAAAATCACGACTAACCATAAAATTTCAAATGTTTAATTGTCGTAATATGGTCTAAAGTAACAACAAACAGCAGAAATTTTCTTCTCTATATAAAAATTCAGCTTCGGCGGCACGCTGTGCCATCAGTTGGAACTTCATACATTATTCATTAGGTCAAAACTTCATTTTCTTCGTTGTTTTAAGCAAGGGGTATAAATAATTAGGCTCCCCAACTAAACAACTCATCTGAGACGGTCGCATCGCAACCTATTGATGCTGAAACTATCGGTGAGCGAGCCGCAACAGTGTGAGTAGCACTATGACCTTTCCTTCCTGTAACTTCCTTTCCACATAATGCCTGCATCGAAAGAGTTTATTTTACAGCAATTATCTTTTCCCGCTGCAAACAAGCCCACAGCGTGTGTTTCTGGTGTAAAAATAGCGCCCAGCTAGCAGCATAAGCGGTCATCAGTTGCTACCTTTTCCCGACTTTCCCGGCCGGCATTGGCAGTGGGCCAAGATTATGCTGGGTACTTAAACGAGCATCGCGTCACGGGTATCACTTTCGTTTCCGCATGTTCCGTAGCCGCCCAAAGCCGATCGACGTAGTCGGCGCTACCCAGAGAGACCGACGGCGGCGAGATTTGTAATTTCACGATTCGCACGTTTGGCGTACCGTTTTTGTTTCTTCTTTTCGGTCTTTGGCAGTGCAACCCACCGGACCGTGAGAGCTTTACGCCAAACGGATTTGCTGCATCGTTTGCTAGGTGTGCTCCATTCCATGCGACTGAGCTGAACCGGGTCGGCTCGCTCGACCGACCGACCGCTCGCTCGTGGACACCGGCCGCCAATTTATCATGCAGTAACCTTGACTGCAACGGAGAAGGAAAATGGAAACGAAGACAGCGTGCTGGGAAAAGCGTCTGTCTAGCAAAGCGTTGGAAAAGGCATAACACCAGCCAGCAGTTGTACAATGATAACCGGCAATGGAAGCCTTTGCCACGCGACCTGTTGGGTTTAGGAAAGCATCGGAAAACATGAATCTTAGCAGCCGGCTGCTAGCAGTACCACTGCTGATTGGGAAGTTGAAAGTGCCGTCTATACACAAAGTTGGCTAGCAAAACGATACTACAGCCAGTGTTGTTGTTGTTGCAGCCATCGTGAGAACGCTATATGTCTGCTCTCATATTCAGCATATTTTCGCCACAAAATCGACCACTCAGAAGTAAGAAAATATTATGGAATTTGTAAAAGGCAGAGTGGTAACATATTTTATCGAATCTTCACGAAATTAGAAATCAAACACGGATAGTGGGGCCGATGGTGGCTGCCTTTAAAGCCTGCGATTCGATTGTAAACCTGTGCTCCGATTGCTGAACCGGTGTCCATCAACTTATCATAAAGAAGGGATCGAGGACGGCCTACGGCGTTTGCTTCGAAAAGGTAAACACACTTTCAAGGTAATGTGCGTGAAAGCATTTTTTTCTTACGCATCGCTTGGCAAACTTCGACCATAAATATCGGCCAAAAGAAATAAACCGACCCGGCTTTGGAACATTTTGGTAGGTGATGGCTTCCATAGTCGATGGTCTCAATGTTTACGCTGCTGTCGCAATAACGCGATTCCACGTTCAGTAGTGAGGAGGAGGGCGTAGAAAAATGGTCGAAAAACCCAATGGTCACACTGCTGGTTTGCGCGTTATGCTACGTGTTGTTCGCGGCGGTAGACGGCGGCGGCGGCGGCGGTCGGCTCTATGTAGGGATTCAGCGAAATCCGTGGTTCAACACGTCCACGAGCACAAGGCCGGCTACTTGGTCTGTTTTTCTATTAAGTGTGGCAAGATGTTTTTGTTTACTTCACACAGTAATACCGCAGGCACTTGTGAACTCACACACGTACACATCAGCGACCATACCACCTGCGCATGGGATTTCTCGCGTGAGTCGTGCCGCGAAAATGCTTATCTTATCGGAAGCCGTTAGCACGACGCACGACTGGCAGATGGAGCAAAAAAAAATGCGGAAACATATGATTGACGACAAAATGCCTTCCGCTAATGCCACCACCGCGTGATGTATGCGTATCATTACCGTGCACTTTCGTTTCTTCGAACTGAAATCTTACATCCGGTTATGTAAAGTTCAATCTAGGAAGCCGTATCACGTATCGGAGCACGTCGGCGATCTCTTCGCTTGAGAAGTTACCCAACCGATCCGTGGGCTGCCCCTTCGGCGAAGCTCAGGTAACAACTAGTAACTCGCGCTGGCAGCAACAATAACGCACCACGGCGGATGTTAAGCATTCCCGCTTCCATTCCGCAATCCACCCATCAGCTTCCAACAGAGGCGGGGGGCATTTTCAGAGCACACGGTCCGGGGCACCGCTCCGATGGGGAACAAGTTGTGATACTTGTGAGTGGTCGTGTTGCTGCCTAGCATCCTAGCAACCGCATGATAAACCATCGTGTTTTGCAACCATCATTCCACTTCACTTCACGACCGTGCTTACCTCAAAAAATGGGCAAAATCGTGTCGCTTCTGCTACTTCGAACTTCTTCAAATGACTGTGGCGTGTGCCGTTGTTCTTTAACTCGCCACCAATGCCGTTTCGGTGGCGCACCACGGCTCCGATTATCTTACGGTATTAACACGCACTGTTCACGACATCATCACATCGTAAGCGCAGTAGGATAAACAGCGGCCGACCACGAGTATATTATCTTGCTAGAACACTCTTAATTTGCTCAAACGCTCCACCTTTCTCCACTGTTTGGCACACAACTTTCCGCACACCCTACACGAGAAACGAACGCCAAATAAAAGCTTGTTTGGCAAACGCGCAGAGCTGCCGCGGCGAATCACTCACCACACGCCACTCATCCGGTTGTCAAATGGCCGAGGTATGTATATGAACTGTGGAGACTTTGCCGTCAAGGAACGCACAAATTGCCATCCTACATAAAAGCTGTATAAATAAAGCCCTTTCAGTTTTCAATAGAACAACGAAGAATGTCGATTCCGCCGGACCGTGACACAGCTTATTCGTCGTTGCCCGTTCTTCAAAATTCATCTTTTTCCCCCAAAACAGTAGATCTCCACAAACCCAAAGTTTGTCCATGCTTCAGTCAAAGTTTGGCGCCCTTTTTGTGTTGCGCGATTTACGTGTGTGTGTGTGTGTGGTGGAGTGTCGGCCGCATCAGATTGGCGTCCTGTAATTTCTTGTTCAGTACAGCGTGTTTTGTGTTGTGTTTTCCGTTTTATGCTAAGCCGGCGAATTTGTTAGGTTCGCAGAAATGAGTGATGAGGAAAAAGATGTAACCCAGAGCGAGGAGGAAGAGGTCGACTTTTCGGCCAGCGAAGACGAATGGTTACCTTCGAAGAAGTCGTCCCAAAAGCAGGGTACGAAGCGTGCCATCACCGCCACCAGCTCGGAGGATGATTCCGATCTGGAGGACTTCGAAGTGGGTTCAAAAAAGCAGGATAAAAAGAAGTCGTCGTCCCGAAAAAGGTGTGTTTTGGAACCGAGGGAAGCGATCGTGCTTAACCTAGGTGTCGTAATGTCCTTTTTCAGACCCACTCCTTCATCATCGTCAGCAGCACGACAAACCAGCGGACAAGCCGGAAAAAAGAAACGTCTCTCACCCGGTTTGCGCGATCGTCTCTATCAGCAGTACAAAAACGATCTGCTCAAAGAGTTGCACCCCGCCAAGGCTCCTCTCAACAGCAGCGTGATGGATATTTTACAGAAATGTCAGTTCAAACGGAAACCCACGATTGGCGGCGGCGAGAAAAAATCTGTCGGCGCCGAAGACGATTACGATTCCTGCAGCAGTGGCGACGATCATCTGGCCGATCCGGAAAAGCTGGACTTGCGATCCAATTTCTTCAACAAAAAAGAATCCAAACAAGCGAGTGGCAGCGGCGAGGCTGCGGCCGCAGCCACAGCCACAGCCACTGCCACGGCACCGTATTTCGATGTGAATGCCGGCATGCGACTGTCCGATAGTTCCGAGGGTGAGGATGAAGAAATCGGTGAGGGTCCATTGCCAGCCTCGATTCCGAAGCAGGCCGCTGATAAGCTGATCAGCCACATCAACCAGCAGTCGTGTGAATTTATGAATTTTAACAATCTCGATCAATTTACGGCGAAGGTGGAAGAGGCGAAAAGGTTGCTGATAAACTACCAACAGAGGGAAGCATCGGAGAAACAGCAGATGACGGATGAGCTTACATCGACTTCTGAGCGGCACCAAGAGAGCGTTTCGAACCTACTGGCCCAAGGTGAGGTGACTGGCGGTATCTTGCCGGCAAAGGTAACACAATCCGGCGCTAGCACAGACTCCGAGTGGGAAGAGGTGGAAACTGGGGAAGCCGCAGATGGGCAGAAAGCTGAAACGAAGAACGAAGAAGGCGGTTGGCAGGTTACGATCGAGCTTGATAATGCTCAAAGCAGGAGAAAACGTAGGGAAGAGCTTGAAATGGAACTGTACATTAGGCGACAAATTAATAAGGTGAAGCGAGCGAATCAATTGAACTATCACAAGGTTAGCGTGCTGTTGGCCATCGCTATTGGGCAACGGTTGAACCGTACCGCTGGCAGTGCCCGTGTCCGGGGTCTATTGTTATCAACAATGAATGAAACAGACTGTTCGATAAAAGGAAAATGGAACACAATGAGAGTAGCGAAATTGGCCGACCGGTTTTGTGACGAATTCACCTTACAATCTTACGATATGGTCGGACCGTCGACGGGATGTGACACGCGTTTCGCGCTGTCACTCGCGATTTACACGCGAAAGGTACAGTGTCGTCGGGACTTTATGCTACTGTTTCTCACATATCTACGCCTAGCCGGGGCACAAGCCCGTCTCGTACTTTGCGCCACTGTACCGTCAAAGAGGCCAGCGATGAGCGATCTTTGTCCCATATCCGAGCGGCAGATAAAAGAAAAGTTTGAAAAACGCCTATCGGCTGGTAGCGAAAAGGAGCAAGTTAAAACGGAGATCGGTTCGACGGTTAAATCGACTTCACCAAGAGTACCACCAAATAAAGCAGATAAAAATAGCCGAATAGACGATCTTAAAGAAGAAGATGGTTCAATTAGAACGACAAAGGAAAACTCGGCAGTACCGAGACGGTCGCCCCGTAATGCTAAGAGAACTGTAGAAATGTCCCCTCCTCAGAAGCGAATCACCAGAAAGGCACTAGCAACTCTCAACATACCACAGCTTGACGGCGGGGATGATATACAGTGCGGAACGGGTCCGATTAAATCTTTACGGCGCTCGACACGCGCTAAGTCTGCAACGGAAGCAGCATCTCCCGGAACATCCCCATTCGCGAAGCGACAATCCAACACAACGAAAGTCATTCTGGACGCAAAAAGCATTTCTACGTCGCAAGTAACGACTGCAGCACGAAAAAAAACACTTTTTCCAAAAGAAACAGTTGAAACCGAGCAAACCCAGACGGGTGCAGCAAAACGAATAACTCGATCCAGCAGTCAGCAGCATTCGCAAAACACGGATGATGGCACGGCCAACAAGGAACCACCGGTTAAGAGAAGAATCACACGTCGCCGTGAGCCACCATCTGATGATGATGAAGCTTTTGAATTACCCGCTCGAAAAGAGCAGCAAAAAAGCCGCAAGAAACCCACGGCCACGGTAAAAGTATCACTCAAATCCAAAAAGGGGCAGGCCAAGGATCAAAAAGACGATAACAATAATGGAAAAATTCCGGCAGTTGTCGTAGAAAACATAGCGAACACAGGCCAGTCAAAGCGAACAAACTTTTCGATCAAGAAATCTCGAAGAGCCACAACTCCACAAACAGGAGCCCGAAAGAAAATCAACTTTCCTGCACCCAACTCGGATGTTGATAGCGATTTCGATGTAGCAAAGGCATCATCAAATCGTAAACCGAAAAGACAATCTGCCACCGCAGCGAAAGCTAAGAGATCGCCCATCGGCAAGGGGGAACAAGGGGGACCAAATAGCAACAAGCTGGACCTTTGGATTGAGTTTTATTGTGAACATTCCAAACGATGGATCACCTACGACATTGGAAGCGGAAAGATAGATTGCATCGATTATATTGTGGTAAGCAAAACAAAGATAAACGAAGATTCATCAACAAAAATTATTGTTTCCGACCATTCCATTCCAGCGAAACGCACCTAACCCGATTTCGTACGTATTCGCCTGGAACAACGAGGGCCACGTAAAGGATGTGACCGCTCGGTACGTTCAAAAGTGGAACACTGCCTGTCGGATGCTGCGTGTTGAGCAGAGTTGGCTCGATCGTGCCCTCGCATCGTTAATTGGTCCCAAAACCGACCGGGATCAGCTTGAGGACGTCGAGCTAAACAAATTCGATGCAAATAAGCCATTGCCAAAGACTATCGGTGAGCTGAAAAACCACCCTCTGTACGCTCTGCGACGTCATCTGCTCAAATTTGAAGCCATCCATCCACCGGAACCGCCAACGTTGGGCTTCATCCGTGGCGAGGCCATCTATCCGCGTGAGTGCGTGCATACGCTTCAGACACGAGAAAAGTGGTACAAGCAAGGGCGCGTCGTTTGCGCCTTCGAGACGGCGTACAAAGTGGTGAAGTGCTGGAAGTACGACCGACCGACCAACACCTGGCTGAAGGATCAACCGTGCGACCTTTTCGGCCTATGGCAGACGGACGAGTACGACCCCCCGACGGCGGAGAACGGTATCGTGCCACGGAACGTGTATGGCAACGTGGAACTGTTTACGGAGAAAATGCTACCGAAGCGCACCGTGCACCTCAAGTGTAAGTATATGGCTTTACTGACCGATGTAAAGTGATGTAATGTCATGAAAAAAACCATCTTCCTTTTCTCTTTGTCTCTTACCATCTTTGTAAAACATTAGTACCCGGATTGAATCGAGTTTGCAAACGCCTCCGGATTGACTGCGCTACAGCAATAACCGGATTCGAAATGGCAAAGATGCGCATGGTGCCTGTGTACGATGGGTTCGTAGTCTGCGAGGAGTTTGCCGAAAAAGTGGTCGAAGAGTGGTACAAAGAGATGGAGGAAGAGGAGCGGCGCGAACAGGAAAAGAAAGAAAAACGGATATACGGCAACTGGAAGCGGTTGATTAAGGGGCTCCTGCTGCGCCGGAAGCTTCAGAACAAGTACAATTTTGATAACATTGCATAGAAAGACAGGCATTTAAAATGTTTGTATCTTTGGAAAAAGGAAAACGGAAAGAGAAAGAAAGAGAGAGAGAGAGAGAGAGGAAGAGAGAAAGATAGAGAGAGGGATAGAGAATGAGGGAGGGGGGAAGAGACAGAGAGAAAGTTTACCGAGAGAAGGAGACAGAGACAGAGAGAAGTTATATTCATACAAGTGTGTAGAGTACAAATTTAAATGTTTTACAGTTTCAGGTGTTGGAAATTTTTACTACTAATATTGCAGTCAAATAAACTTTTAAAGTTTTAATATTTAACTTCATTACTTTTTGACTTCTTCAAAACCATACATTGTTATCGTGGATTTTTAATGGTTTCAGCATGTTTAAAAAAAAATTATCTTACATCTCTTACTCATTGTAATAAATGAAATTCTTCTAGACGTTCATGGCTCAATTCATGTCCGCTACACACGTACCGACTTGGAGATAGCCTTATTTGACCACAAAAAGAATACACAATGTTGGTTCTTTACTGAACCATGGTCACTGATAAGCAAACGAAAAATCTTTTTTTTTCCGAAATCCAACAGAAGGCATTAAAGATAGCCTTATTGGTACCGCTCCATCAGAGGACTGCTCCATCAAATCAGACACAAATAATCTGCCACGTGCGCCGCTGGACACCATCCCACTACCATCGTATGTTTTGTGTGCAATTGTTAGATGAGATGAATTTCATCTGCCATTGTAGCAACATTCCGCGTAGAAGCAATGAAAACATAACAGCATTCAGTACGATCTCTGGCCTCGTTCGAGACAGACTGGAATCCACGGAGCTGTTCGCGATGTTCCTCACGATTACGCTTCTCGTAACAGCCTTAACGTTTATTTATTTTTATCTATCATGGTACAGTAGCTATTGGACGAAAAGAAGTGTTCCCGGGCCGGCCCCAATGCTGTTATTTGGAAACTTTCCCAGTTTTTTCCTACGCCATCGTCCATTTGTTGAAGAGTTCCAGAAAATTTACGAGTTAGTTTTTGGCCTCGTAGGTCTGCGACATTCGGTCAACAGTTATTGACCCCTGTAAAATCTAATTCTAGCAAATATCGTTCCCGTGGTAACTTTGTCGGAGTTTTCAACGGCCGACAACCGGCAATAGTCTTGCAGAATCCTTCTATTATCAAAGATGTGCTGATTAAAAATTTTAAGAACTTCCAAGATAACGAGGTCGCTGATTCGTTCAATAAGGAAACAGATCCTATTTTTGGTCGCAATCCTTTTGTGTTGAAAGGCGAAGAATGGAAACAGAAGCGAGCGGAGATCACCCCAGCATTTACTAGCTCCCGTGTAAGTTGCAACATACAGGGATTGTTGCTTTGACTATTTCGTTTATATCTTCCCCAGATGAAGGCGCTTTTCCCCCTCGTAGAGGATGTGTCCCAGCGTATGAAACAGTACATCGATCGCAACACGAAACAACCCATCGAGACCCGCGAAATGTGCGCCAAATTTACGACGGACGTTGTGGCCAGCTGCATTTTTGCGGCAGACGCACAGTCTTTCACGATGGAAAAGGCGGAAATTCGGGAGATGGGTCGAAAACTGTTGGAACCCAACTTCAAAATCATACTCATGTTCATACTGATGGGTATTGTGCCTGCACTCAAAAAGAGTATTCCGGTGGCATTCGTCCCGAAATCGGTCGAGCAGTTCTTCATGAAGCTGATGAAGGATGCCGTAGAGTACCGAGAAAAGAATAATATAAAGCGGTCGGACTATCTAGAGCATCTGGTCAATTTGAAGGCCAAAAAGCAGTTAAGCATACTGGACATGACCGCCCATGGAGTAACGTTTTTCATCGATGGCTTCGAAACATCCAGTTTGAGCATGAGCTTCGCTTTATATGAATTAGCTCGCAATCCAGGCTCACAGACAAAATTACGAAACGAATTACTGGCGGCTCGTAAAGTAGACGGTTCCATCGACTACGAGACACTATTGGAATTGCCTTATCTCGATGGCGTACTGAACGGTAATCTACACCTAGAACGGTTGCGACATCACAGATTAACGCAAACTATTGTCTAAATTGCAGAGTCCTTACGTCTTTGGCCTCCATTGGCTTTCCTTTCGAAGGTATGCACCGTACCAACGGAAATTGAGCTGTACCGTGGTAAAACTGTAACGATCGAGCAGGGAATTCCCGTAATGATCCCGCTCTGGTGTATACATCGCGATCCCGAATACTTTGACGATCCACAACATTTTAATCCAGATCGCTTCGCCCCGGAGGCCCTTGGTACTGCGCTTTATCGCGACAAAGCATGTTTGTTGCCTTTCGGCGAGGGCCCACGTCAGTGTTTAGGTATGCGCTTTGCCCTAATGCAAGTGAAACGCGGATTGTTTGAAGTTATAACCAAGTTTGAGGTTTCCGTTAAACCGAAACCTATTAAATTAGATCCAAAAACATTTATTGTGTGCCCAAAGGATGGCTTGTGGCTAGATTATAAACCGTACGTATCGTAAGATATTCGTAAAAAAATAGTTGCAAGGTAGTATGTAATCTTGTATTCTTTCGTATTTTTGTAAATGTCTCATGTCGAATAAAAAGTCACAAAACAGATCAATTGAAATCGGCTTTGCATTGGGTTCCGGCAAATATATTTATTGCCGATGCTCACACCTTAGTGGTTTTAATCCGTGACGTTTGTAATTAAAATAAAACAAATACAGTTTTTTTATACCAATCTTACTTGACTTTGATTCACAAGAGCCAGAAACATGCCGAAATGCAGATAGCCATATTGGTAGGGCACGATATAATAGTAGAACGCATAAACACACCAAGGCTTCTGAATAACGATCGACGATGATAAGACCTGCAAGTGATAAAACAACGAAAGATAGCCATATTTGTAAGCGCCAAGAACTCGGTTGGGCGAGGTGAGGTAATGCTGGACCAAATGTACCCTTGATGTGTTGTTGAAACCACAAAACACACATACACACACCGACAAATCTGATCAATCACCAACCCGCGAATAAAAAATTCATCGAATTTATGCGACGGTCATTTGGAACCTAACTGGAACTGAGATTACGCTCACCATCGCACGAACGAACGAACAGAGCGATATTTAGACGACCTCGGCACATAGCCAGCATAGAACCGCGTAGTACGCGTCCAGATCTTCATTGAAACGGACCACAGTTTTTGGACAACCGTCCACGATGTTCCTCACGATAACCTTGCTCGCGACAGCGCTTACGTTTATTTACGTTTACTTAACATGGTACCACAGCTATTGGACGAAAAGGGGTGTTCCCGGACCGACGCCAATGCTGCTGTTAGGTAACTTTCCCAGTTTTATCCTACGCAATCGACCATTCACCGAGGAGTTTCAAGAAATTTACGAGTAAGTAATGGACGTCACCAGCATCTTTACCATCGGTACTACTATCCTACGATACCGAATTCCAGTAAATACCGCGCTCGTGCTAATTTCGCCGGAGTGTTCAATGGTCGGCAGCCGGCAGTGCTGTTGCAAAACGCTACATTCGTCAAAGATGTGCTGATAAAGAACTTTAAGAATTTTCAAGACAATGAGTTTGCTGACTCAATCAACAAGGAGAGTGATCCCATCTTTGGTCGTAATCCTTTCATGCTGAAGGGTGAAGAATGGAAAGAGAAACGTGCGGAAGTCACCCCAGCATTCACCACTTCGCGGGTATGTCTTAGCTTAGCACTAACCGTATTGGATTTGTCTTTTACACAATCCTCTACATCTATGTTAGATGAAAGCCCTTTTTCCTTTCGTGGAGGATGTGTCCCAGCGCATGAAGCAGTACATCGATGGCAACACTAATCAACCCATCGAGACCCGCGAAATGTGCGCCAAATTCACCACGGACGTCGTGTCGAGCTGCATATTCGCGGCAGATGCTCAGTCTTTCACTAAGGAAAAGGCCGAAATTCGGGAGATGGGCCGGAAGCTGACCGACCCTAGCTTCAGAGTCGTACTGATATTCTTGCTGATCGGAATTGTGCCCGCACTTAAAAAACTCATTCCAATCGCTTTCGTGCCAAAACCGGTAGAGCAATTCTTCACCAAGCTGATGGAAGATGCGGTTGAGTATCGCGAGAAGAACCACGTGAAGCGGTCCGATTACCTCGAACACTTAATCAATTTGAAAGCCAAAAAGCAAATAAGTTCGTTAGATATGGCGGCCCATGGAGTGACATTTTTCATCGATGGCTTCGAAACATCCAGCCTGGCGATGAGCTTTGCACTTTACGAAGTAGCCCGGAACCAAGCAGTGCAGGAGAAACTCCGTAGTGAACTGTTGCAGGCCCGTAACGATGATGGTTCCATCGAATACGATACGTTGCTAGAGCTCCCTTACCTCGATCAAGTACTGAGTGGTAAGTTGTGTGTTCGCCGAATACGTTTGAATGAAAAGAACACAAGAATTAATGTTAATCATACCATACCGTTTGTAGAATCACTTCGCCTCTGGCCTCCAGCGGCATTTCTTTCCAAAGTGTGTACAGTTCCAACCGAGTTGGAACTGTTCCATGGCAAAACGGTATCAATCGAGCGGGGAATGCCCGTAATGATTCCTGTTTGGTGTCTACAACGCGATCCGGAGTACTACAATGATCCCGAGTGCTTCAACCCGGACCGCTTCGCACCCGAAGCCGGTGGTACCAAATTATACCGTGACAAAGGATGCTACCTACCATTCGGTGATGGGCCCCGCCAGTGCCTAGGCATGCGGTTTGCCCTAATGCAGGTTAAACGGGGGCTGTTCGAAGTCGTAACGCGGTATAAGCTTTCTGTCAACTCGAAGACACTGCAACCATTAAAACTAGACCCGAAAGCGTTCATCACGGCTCCGTTGAATGGATGTTGGCTAGATTACAAACCTGTCACAGCATAGATTAGGTTTACTGATAACTGTTAATGGTAAACGATAAGAGACAGTCAGTCAGTAAGTCAGTAAATCATCGTTTGCAAAAGCTGTTATGGACAGCTGACAAACATCCGAAACTTATACACGTATCAGTTACCTCTATCATGGAATAAATATAACATAATGGTTTAAAGAGCTTCGTTGGGTAATGGCTTTATCTTTGAGAATCAACATAATGACACCCAGAGCCATCACTTTAACTGCATTGGTAGTCATATGTTTTTACCAAAAGGAAGTACTGGACGGGAGTCACCTACAATACATTACAAAACAAGCTGGCCAATTAAACTCAATTCAAGTGGCCGCATGAACCGTGTATGCTATGAACGATGATGGGGCAACATTTTCGACTGCACCACATCTCAGTTAACACCGAACTCGTAAAGGTTTTTCAATTTGTAAATTTTTCAGAAAAAAAGAAAATTATCACATGATGTGTTAAAAAGGGTACAGACGAAAAAGAACTTATCTTTGGAAAAATATTTTAGCCTCGAAAGACCTACAACGTATCTCTCCTAGCTCTTGAGCGCGTCATTAATGTTTGCCAACAGCATTGGTTCGAAATACCACGATTACGCCATATGAATACGACCTTGAACGTGACCGGCATCGCGAGACGGTGCCGGTTCAAAAAGAAGCAACAACAATAATGAGCCATCACGAGATTAAACAAAACTTCTTCAACAGAGTTATATCATTGTGTGTGCATTGTAGAATCGGTGCACTAATTCAGTCTAACCAAAATGTGCAATATTTAGATCACGTTGTGCACAGTTCTGTTTTTCTATTCTCAATTTTCTCCTTTAGGCGGAAATCAAGTCATTTCCAGTAAAAATGTCGGCTTTGAGCTCCGATTCAGATACGCTAAACTTCTATATATAGAGCAGCACAGTGGCCATAGATAAGAAACCAAAGTATGCGATTCATCATTCTGGACTATGCCGAAATCTGGCACATTCTCTATGTGTGGGTAGTGCTCCATAGAAACATGAAATAACATGTTTGTTTACTCGGATCGAATATAAAATGTATATTCAAAATGATGTTTAGATTTGAATTGATTGAATTTGATTGAAGATTGTATTAAATGCACAAAATAGGGAGGCATTAATTATTATATGCCTATCAAATGCAAAGAAATATTCTTGTTAAAGAAGGGAACAGTGTTTCACAATGCATAGCGCATTGCTTTCGCGCCGAAAATTACAAATTAACTGGTGCGTCTACGCCCAAATGAAACACCAACGCAGTGGCAGGTTGATCTCGTTTGTTGAGGTTAAGCAGATGCCAAAATCATAGAAACATGTGTAGTACGGTCACACATCTCCGTTGATTCAGGCTAGTTGCAGCGTAAACCGCTTGAAATCATCCTCACGATTACGCTTGTTGCGACGGCGCTCACGTTTATTTACGTTTACTTAACATGGTACCACAGGTATTGGGCGAAAAGGGGTGTTCCCGGTCCGCCGCCAATGCTGCTATTTGGTAACTTTCCCAGTTTTATTCTACGCCATCGTCCATTTGTTGAGGAGTTCCAGAAAATTTACGAGTAAGTCATTGCACTAACTGGTCTACGACATCCCGTTCGAAGATACTGACCCCTGTAACATCTGATTCTAGCCATTATCGTTCCCGAGAAAACTTTGTCGGTGTGTTTAGTGCTCTTAAGCCAACGATTTTAGTTCTGCAGCCGTCGCTTATTAAGGATGTACTGACGAAGAATTTTAGAAACTTTGGCGATAACGAGTTTGCTGATTCATTCAATAACGAAACAGATCCTATTTTTGGTCGCAATCCTTTTGTGTTGAAAGGCGAAGAAAGGAAACAGAAGCGGGCGGAGATCACCATTTACATCATTTACTAGCTCTCGTTTAAGTTGCAACAACTGTTGCAGGCCAGTAAAGATAATGGTTCCATCGAATATGATACGTTACTGTAACTGCCTTACCTCGATCAGGTATTCAAAGTTGAGTAAGGCTTTGTCAATTAACATGAATGAGGCTCTGATTTATACATCGCGATCCGGAATAATTCGATGGCCCAGAGTGCTTCTCTCCTGACCGTTTCGCTCCGGAAACTGGTAGTTCCAAGGTGTACCGTGACAAAGGCTCCTTCTTGTCCTTTAGTGAGGGGCCACGTCAGTGTTTAGGTATGCGCTTTGCCCTGATGCAAGTTAAACGGGGGCTCTTCGATCTCATAACCAGATACGAGCTTTCCATCAACGCTGAAACGCAGCAACCATTGAAGCTGGATCCCAAACCCTTTATTTTGTGTCCGCTCAACGGGTTTTGGCTAGATTATAAGCCAATACCACGAACAGGTGAAGTGTGAAGGAAAAGTAGGAAAATAATAGATAAGATACAGTCGGTTGATGATTGATTGTGAATGGTGTTATTCAAATCCGTGCTCATTTCTATATAAGGCACGTGTCAAAGGGCAATCAATAAAAAAATGAACATAATGAGATGTCTATTGTTGAGTATTAATTAGTAGATGAGAATGTTGTTTGAGGGGAAACGTTGAGGGGAAATGCGTTAATGAAATTGGAGTAAGGAAGCAAACTGAGCCTATGCATTGGGGAGTTCATCAATTCAAATCAAAGGTTTTCAGACTAAGTGTAGAACCTGCGATCCTGATGACTTTCACAGACACAAGCAAATGTTACTCTATCTTTCGTTAACCTTACTTTAATGTTCAGTTTGTTCGCGTAACATGTCCTTACGTGTTTGAATATGCACAACCGAAAAAGAACCGCTGAAACGTAACATCAGCGGTCCTCGATGTCGCTTCAATTGAACTCAATTGGAATATTGGAATGATGCCCACTGTGCCGACGATGATGCTGCATTTATTGTGGCAACCATGGAGCCGAATCCCTACCGACAATGATTTAGCAGAAAAGAATGCAAGAATATGAAATTCTATCATTAAGAAATTTTTGCCGACTCCATTTACCAGTTTTGCTCCATTTACCAATTTTTGTTCAGAACACGTACTTTAGAATCAAATGATTTACTCTAAATACGGCCATAGATTTGCCACATTGCAGTTAGTATAGCGCTAACCAACCAACCGGTTTAATCGTTTGAAATACACCTGTGGCAGTCCCACAAAAATATTTTATTTCAATATTGAATTGCAATCCAACTATTCAACCATATCCCCTTATATCATCCGCCATTATTTTACAAAATGCAAATCTAAGTCAAATTACTTAAAATAAAATAACCTTGCGTTCATATGTGACCTGTGATGCTTGAATAAATCCAAAATATAAAATAAACAAAACGACCAGTCAGAGATCGTGATGTTGAATGGCGAAAAGTTCATCTGGAAGAACGGGACGTGTCGAAGAACTTTCACTATACCATAAAAATTGATTTTCAAATTAATACACTGGCATAGTTCGAGGTTACTTCTATCGCACTGGAACAGATTAACCGGTGCGTCGTAGGCAATCACGTTTATTTTTAAGCACACAGCACAACATTGTAGGACCATGTAGACATCATTTGCATCATTTTGGACGGGATGAATTTCACTCCGCATGACCACTACTCCAGATGTATGCTAGATGGTTCGATTCGCTAAGTCCACGTCCGCAAGGTCCGGTATAAGTATCTGTTCGTTACAAGGTCTGCTATCACTGATTGCGCTTCCAGCCATTGCCGGGACGCGCAGCCTAGCTGGGCAGCCCATGTTTGAGACACCGGTCAGTTCAAATTTAGCGATCGTTCTGCACAGAGACAGCAAACGATGATTCTCACTGTGCTCGGTGCCGTTGCCGGGTTGCTGGGAGGGTTGTACCTGTTTCTAGCCTGGGAATTCAACTACTGGGAGAAACGTGGAGTGAAAGGACCAAAACCGAAGCTGCTTTTCGGCAACCTTCCGTATCTGCTCACCCGAAAGCGCAACATGGTCTATAACTACGAACAGTTGTACAAGTAAGTGATTTCTGATGTTGATGTGGCCAGTTGAGGAAATGTTTTGTCAGTGCAAGAAAGCAGATGGCAATGATTGGTGTCGGAGGATGGTGTTTTTTTTAAATGTGTTTAGTGTAGTGCTTTCTGCTGTTTTGTATGCCAAATTCCATATAAAAAGTTAACATCTTTCTTCATTGAACTGTTTCTGCCAATTAATCGATTACGTTTCATCGGGCTCGTCAATTAATTTAGTGTCGCCGAAATATTTCTGCTCCTGATATTGCTCAATTTGCAATATCAAATGAATCGTTTTTCTCCAAATAAATTAATAAAATGTTACAGTGATGTGGAGGTTACCAACCCAGTGAACAATTTTGAGTGACCGAGGTACCCCTCCGCCTGAGGAGGGGACGAGGAAGGCTGAAACGAGTGAGCTCGAACGCCCCTCTGCCTGCGGCAAAGACGAGAGGGGGCGGGCGCGACGCTCGCTGCAGTGAGCAGGCCGGCTCATGAGGGTCCGCTCGTGGGCAGCGGCGGAAAAGACGGGGGAACCAAGAGAGGAGGGAGTTTCACGCGCGAGCTTGTGGGTTTAAATTACCTGGAGAGGGAAGGGCGGAAGGGCCGAGACGCGAAGCGACCGCGAGCATGTGGAAGACGAACGAATGAAAGAAAGGAAAAGGAATAGAAAAAAGGGACAGAGCGACACACAGTCCCGAGCGGCTCGCGAAGCACACCGGCAGTCGCATAAAGCATTCCGTCGGGGACTTAACCGAATTTTCGAGTCGCGGCAAAGTCGAACTCTGTCTATTTTGTATAGTGTGTGTAGGTGCTTTGATCAAGTTGCAAGTTTCTACCAAGTTCAAGTGCATTCCATCATGTGTGATCCTGATTGAAATAATACAGGTAAGTTTATTGGACAGTGTTCAGTAGTGTTCAAATAATGTTGACAAGTTTTCACTCTGCTCGTTTCAGATCTCTACCTCAAGCTGGTCAAACTAAGTAGCGATCGACTGGAATTAACACGGCGGCACCGGCATTTACGGCGGCACCGGCATTTACAGCGTCATAGGCGTTTACACCACGGCGTTTACATCAATGCACTGAAGCAGGACGGCGAACGGTAGAGTGAACGAAAAAGCGAACACACAAAAGCGAGAAATAAACGGCACTGCGCATGTCCAAACCGACACGAAGCATTTTCACTTCGGGAACCGACAGGGGATACGAGAGAAAGAAAGAGGGAGAGGGCATATATGAGAGAGGGAGACGACAAGGGGCACGCTCGAGAAAAAAATCGAAAGATTATTTTCTGCCATCGAAAGATTGGGCCATCTCACAAGGGATTTAGATAGGCGATTTACATTAGTCTTTCGATAATCTTTCGATTTTCTTTCGATCATCTTTCGATAATCTTTCGATGCTCCATAGTGAGAAGAGCGTCGGGCACTCAAAATTGTTCACTGGGAATGTTCTCACATTCTCTTCCGATAGCGACTACAAGAATGAACCCGTTGTCGGTTACTTTAGCATTCGAACTCCTCAGCTGCTAGTAAAGGATCCAGAACTGATCAAGGAGGTGCTCAGCAAGAGTTTTCACAATTTCGGCGCAAACGAGTTTTCGGACACCGTGGACGAAAAATCTGATCCGCTACTGGCACGAAACCCATTCAGTTTAAGCGGCGAAAAGTGGAAAAATCGTCGCGCAGAAATTACGCCAGCTTTCACCAACAATCGGGTAATTCAATAATGAAATCATCAAACAAGGAACGGCATGAGACGTGTATAATATGGAAAGCGACGTTTAATTATCAAACTTTTTGTTCTTTCTGGACAGATTAAATCGCTCGTGCAACTCATGGATGAAGTTTGCCAGAACATGACGAAGTATGTTGTTGCTCAAACCGATTCTACTACCGGAGTAGCCAAGCTGGACACGAAGGAGGTAAGATGGATGCTTGTCGTGTGGGCGAAAAGGTACCCTGACGTTCTTATTTTAATTCACTCTCAGCTAACATCCAAGTACACTACTGACGTTGTGGCAAGCTGCATTTTTGCTATCAACGCGCAGTCCTTCGAAAAGGAGAAGCCAGAAATCCGTGAAATGGGAAGACGCATAATGAACTTCAGCTTCGTTGTTCAGCTGGTACTGCTGACGACGACGTTCATTCCATCCATAAAAAAGTTCTACAAGTTCACTTTCATACCGAAGGACACCGAGGCCTTTTTTATCCGCATAATGCAGGACGCGATTCGCTATCGGAGGGATAATAAAATCAACCGCACGGACTATCTGGACTACCTGCTGCATCTGCAGGACCGGAAGCAGATCACAGACATCGACATGGCGGGACACGGTGTATCATTCTTTGCCGATGGATTCGAAACGTCTAGTTTGGCGTTAACCTATTGCCTCTACGATTTGGCCTCAAACCGCGACGTGCAGGATGCCCTGCGTAGGGAAATTATTTCGGTGAAACAAAACAAAGAGGGAGGCATGTCCTACGAGAATTTGATGGAAATGCCCCTGCTGGAACAGGTACTTTGCGAATCGCTGCGAATGCACCCGATCGTGGCAGTCATGTCAAAACAGTGCACGGCGGATACGGTATTGATCGCACCTAACGGTCAAAAGATTCCAGTGGAACAAGGGACTACGGTTGCAATACCATACTATGCGATTAACTTCGATCCGAAGTACTTCGACGACCCGCATCGCTACAATCCGGAACGGTTTTCTCTGGCCAATGGAGGCAGCAAGGCGTACCGCGAGCGTGGCGTCTACTTTCCGTTCAGTGTTGGTCCCCGGATGTGCCTTGGTATGAGGTTTGCTCAAGCGCAGGTGAAACGGGCGATCGTCGAGATTATTGAAAAGTTTCAACTGACAGTAAACAGGAAAACGCAAGAACCGTTCGAGATGGACCCGACGAATTTCCTACTCTATCCGGTAGGCGGAATTTGGCTGGACTACAAGCCCATCGCCTAGAAAACTGGTTCCCCACAATGTTGCCTTCATAGCCGCCTTTAGAGGAATTAAGTGTCCCGCGCCCCTTTTCAGAGCGTCCAATGGATAAATATTTGGACGAATAAAAGCTTTTTATTACTGTATTTCGATTTTTTATATTTGTATAAAACAACAACATATTTATTGAGAAAAGTTATTATAGTAACAATATTTAATCAAACATTACATGTATTTAGTAAACATTGCAGTTTTGCAAATTTTAGCAATTGCTGTTAAAGCCAACAAATTTGATGTAAATCAAATGTAATTCAATCAATTATTAATAGTAATCTGTTTTTTGTGCAAATACACAATATAATTTATAAGAAGAGCGTGGAAGCTCTTTTATTAGACGTTTTGTGATCAGTACGATGTACGGTATCGTACGATATTTGTTCAATCGAACATTTGCTGCTGAATGAGGGCTATTGAAACTATCAAATCAACATTTACACAACTTCTTTAGAAAAAAGAATTCAAGCAAACACCCCGAAGCAAAGTGCAACGTTATCGCAGCCTACCTAGATACTGCGATGCTCACACACGATAGGACACAACGATACTATCAAATGTATTGCCTCTTTAAATTGACCACAACGACCTAATCAAAATCAACGTTAATTGATTCGAATGGCCTATGCATCTGCTGGGTGCACAACCCAGTACAGTTCCAGCCGTTCACCCAAGAAGCTATCGCAATCAAATATGATTCTACTTTTGCTCGGTATTATTGCCAGCCTAGCAGCTTTGGTGTACCTATTTTTGTCGTGGAATTTCGGTTATTGGGAAAAGTATGGCGTGAAAGGACTCAAACCGAAACTATTATACGGTAACATACCATATCTGTTAACCCACAAACGACATATAGTGTATAACTATGATCAAATATACAAGTAAGTGAACGGCTTTGCAAAAACACAAGAATGCAGAAAAGGATGGACTCTCTTCTTCTACATATTTTCTCAACTTGGCAGCGAGCATAAGGATGAACCTGTTATCGGTTACTACAGTATTCGCACACCACAGCTAATGGTTAATGATCCGGAGCTGATCAAAGAGGTGCTCAGCAAAAGTTTCCACGACTTTGCGGCCAACGATTTTTCTGATGCTGTTGATGAAAAGTCTGATCCCCTGATGGCACGGAATCCATTCAGCTCGAGCGGCGAGAAATGGAAAACCCGACGATCAGAAATTACGCCCGCCTTCACCAACAATCGGGTAGTTTCATCGAATTGTTAGCTTTGTCGATTGAATATTTTTCAATTACCTATGGATTTCGGTTATGTTTAGATTAAAGCACTCGTTCATCTCATGGATGAGGTTTGCCAGCGGATGACGAAACATGTGCACAGTGAAAGTGATCGAATCACCGGGGTTGCCACATTGGACACCAAAGAGGTACAGTACAAAGAGGTGTCGTAAGTATCTACACTAACGTATAAATCTTCATGATTTCCCAGCTTACAAATAAATACACTACGGACGTTGTGGCCAGCTGCATATTTGCTATCAACGGCCAATCGTTCGAGAAGGAAAAATCAGAAATTCGCGAGATGGGCAAGCGCATTATGAACTTTAACTTTGTTGCCCAGCTGGCTCTCCTGGTAGCAGCGTTCTGTCCGTCGGTTACTCGCTTCTACAAGTTCACTTTCATCCCGAAGACTACGGAAGAATTCTTCATCCGCATTATGCGAGATGCGATTCGCTATCGGAGAGAAAATAAAGTAAACCGAACGGACTATCTGGATCATCTTCTACAACTGCAGGACCGGAAGCAGCTCACCGACATCGACATGGCGGGACACGGTGTATCATTTTTCCTGGATGGCGTAGAAACGTCTAGCTTCGTACTGACCTACTGTCTGTATGATTTGGCGTCCAATCCGCACATACAGGACACACTGCGAGCCGAAATACGTTCGATCAAGCAGACCAAACAAGACAATATTTCGTATGAGAGTTTGATGGAAATGACAATGCTGGAGCAGATCGTTTGCGAATCGCTCCGCATGCATCCCTTAATTTCCGTACTTCGTAAACGATGCACCGCCGACACCACGTTGATTGGACCCAAGGATCGCAAAATAGTGGTAAAAAAAGGCACGACGGTCGTTTTGCCGTACTATTCGATCAGTTTCGATCCAAAATATTACGATGATCCGCATCGGTACAATCCGGAACGGTTTTCTCCGGCCAATGGAGGCAGCAAGGCATACCGCGAGCGTGGCGTCTACTTTCCATTTGGAGACGGTCCCCGAATGTGCCTTGGCATGCGGTTTGCACAAGCGCAGATTAAACGGGCAATCGTTGAAATTATTGAGAATTTCCAATTGACAGTAAACCGGAAAACACAAGAACCGTTTGAGATGGACCCAAAAATGTTCATACTTATGCCAAAAGGAAGCATTTGGCTCGATTATAAACCCATTCCTTAGGTTTGAAATTGGCTTAAATTTTATGAATTAAAACCGGTATGCAAGTCATTCGGTAATAGCCGTATTTTTAAGAGTTTTTTTACATTACAACGAACGTTCAGAGAGAAACATAGAATTTTATTTCAAACCTTAGGTTTAACCAAGTTCAGCCACTCGACTCACAGTCGAGTAAATCAACACAAACGAATGAGTAAATTAGAAACATAAATAAGAATAAAAAAAATCTTTGCCCAGCACTCCACCCTCTGGTCTACTGGCTAAGGTTATTGAATTTGTACTTATTTTGCAGCCTCTGTCGTATCAGCAGGCCCTTAATCAGCCGCTTCCAATTGCCGTAAACGCGTTTTTCGTACTTCTCGCGAGCCCGTAGCTGCTCGGCTTCCTGCTCCTGATGCCAAGCGTCAACCACCAAATCGCGGTTCTCTTCGCACACAACGAACCCATCGTACACCGGACGACTGCTGCCAGCGTGAAATTCGAATCCGGTAACCGCTTGCGCGCAGTCGATGCGCAATTTTTTGCATACACGATTCAGGGCAGGCACTAGCAGAAAAAAGGAAAAAACCGCTCAAAAGCAGGATGTTAAATATGGCACGTTTAAACACAGTAAATGATCACGACTTACAGCGAAGATGAACAGTTTTCTTGGGCAGCATGCAAGGTTTGAAAAGTTCCACGTTGCCGTATGCGTTGCGCGGAACAATGCCATCTTCTGCCGTCGGTGGATCGTATTCCTCCGTTTGCCAGAGGCCAAACAGTTCCAACGGTTGCGACGGTAACCTTTGAGCGGAAGACTGCAAGAAAAGCCGTGATTCAAAATTGATCCGAATGATCGCAAATGGCTTACACGTACCCTGTCGTATTTGGGGCGGCCGGGAACTATTTTGTACGGCGTTTCGTGCAACTTCACGGTTCGAGCTTGCTTGAGCCAGATTTCGCGTGCGCAAAGCGTGTGAACGCATTCTCGCGCGTAAACCGCTTCATTGCTCGAGGTGAAGCCAAGCGTTGGAGCATCCGGCGGATAGATTGCTTCAAACTTGAGCAGATGACGTTTCAATACAAAATACGGATGACACTTGAATTCGCCTATTGTTTTCGGTAGCGGGCGTTCCTCGAGTATACGATTCAGCTCGCGATCCTCGACGATGTCCCGTGCGCTACGTTCGCCGCGAAACTGCAGAAGCGTGTTGTCCATCCACGGTTGCATTATGCGCAGCTTCTGTGTTACAGTTAAATACTGAGCGCAGTAGCGTGCGGATACATCCTTAATCGAACCATCGTTATTCCACGCCAGAACGTACAGCATTGGACTGGATGCGTGCCGAACAATGTCTTCTACACACTGCAGTTTACCAAGGAGTACATCCATGGGTATCCAGCGTTCCTCTTCCTCGGCGAACGCTTCAACCCATTCGTTGTGCGGTTTGCAGGTCCCATCAGCGTTCGCTTTTTCTCGATTTTGTTCATCGTCCGAAGAAAGAACGCGGCGATCGAGTGCGCGCTTGGTTTTCGCACTAAACCTTTCTATTTTAACGATCTTCGATCCAGGGGAGGGTTGCCAAGGTTGAGTGGCTCCGTCCAAGCTACGCTTTGTTTGGATGTCCGATGGGTTGGTACTATGGAAGTTGGAAGTTGGACTCGACACTTTGCCATAATCTCTTCGAGCCATTTTAGAAGTGGACGCTTTCGGGGAAAGCGTTTCGACCAATTTTACGTTATTACTTTTCTCCGATTTCAGTTGCGTCTCTGGTTTTGTCGAACCCTAGAAGTAGAGAATGAGTTAGTTTCCTCGATCGTTTAAGCCAAAATACTTGAACCGCACTTACCTCAGCAGTGTCTGTCTTTTGAGGCGCTCTTTGCAAAGGTTGTTTCCCTTTGTTCCTCGGAGAATTAATGACTTCCGGGCAAGCGTTCCGTAAACCTGCTATTGTACTAATTCGAGCAGTTCCGTTCTCTCTCGTTGATGTATTGTCGTCGTTCTGCTTCTCCAGTTGCTGTTTCGTATTTTTTCTGGGTTGCCTTTTGCGTTGCTTGCCTCCATCATCGGCCCCATCAAGCTGAGGTAACACCACTGGAGATAATTTACGCTTGCTGCATCCGCTTGCATCTGCATTCTTCGGGACGCTATAATCGTGATCGTGCTCGGTATTGTCCTGTGTGTCTTCCAACACTTTTTTCTTTTTCCCACTGTTCCTAGCAGGTACCTTGAGCAATTCCGAAGTAGGAACCAGTTTCGGTGCCACTTGTAGCGAAAGTACCAACCGGCACTGGATGCCAATCGAGCGGAGCACTACGATGAACAGATACACAAAGTCCCGCTTGCAGTTGGCCATTTGCGAGAGCAACTGCAAGCGAAGTGTTTGCGGTAACGTAAGACGTTTCCAGCTGCGGCAAAACACACGTGTATCTTTTAGTGTTACGATTTCCCGGAAGAATGTCATGATTTGCTCGAGGTATTGAAGATTCGTTCGGCCCTTCGGATAGCATCGGTTGGACGGTATCAACCCGTTGCCGATCGTCAGCAGTGTTGGGTCGTTCAGCACACGGTTGGCGTGATTCCCGTGTGCAATCCCCATGATTATCGTCATTTTGTGCAGTACGAGCTGATCATCGCGTTTGTCACGGTTAATCATGCGCTTGATGCAAGCCTCCATATCTATTTCGGCACTTTTACGCTTCTTCCGAGTAGTGGCTTCCGGGTTTAGTGTTATCTGTACCGTATTCGGAACAGGCGTGCTACTAGCCTGTTCGTTCTCTTCCACCTCTTCCCAATCGGAATCGGATTCTGCAACTTTCTTACTCTTCCGTCCGCCTTCCAGAGGTTTTGTACGTGGAATAGGTTGCTCCGTAGCAGTATGTTTCGCTTCACCTAGTGCCAGCAAATTGGAAACGTCCTGTGCGTTGCCCCCAGATGCTTCGGGGAACTGCTCTTGCTGCTGTTGCTTCGCTGCGCTCTGCAGATTACTTTTGGCCATTTCCATCGTTCGAGTAAAATTTTGGAAATTCACGTAAGCCGTTGACATTTCGTTGATTTTACTGATCAATTCTTTGCCACGTTTTTCTTTCTGCTTGCCCAGGTGGGACTGTTCGATAGTGTCGCCAGCCTGATCGAAGCTTTCAGCCTCAGAACTATCGGAAAGCTGGCCCATACCGGCATTGCAATCGAAAAAAGGAACCACATCGTGGCCGTCCACCGTACTTTGCGTTTGTACTGCAGATACTTCATCGAAAAATTTGGAACTGAAATCCAGCTGTGTCGGATCGACCAGGTGCTCATCGCCGCTACTGTCGGAATCATAGCGATCACATTTTCCAACAGCCCGATTGACCGAACTTTGCCTGTTCTTCGATGTTTGTGTCGCGGTCAATATGTTTCTAAAACAATAAAAAAAATACGACATCAAGCATAGAAAGAAATAACCTCCAATGAACACCTTTCTTTGGCACAGGTAAAGAGGATCAGTATTAGAACCAAGGTCGCAAGGAATTCAAAATCCCACAAATTAAACCGGTTTCTTGTGGCCCTTACCTTTTCGTGGCTGCGATTCGTCTACGAGTTTTTCTGTTTTTTGGGCGACCTTCGTTAAGTTCTTCCTCGCAATCGAAACCACTGCTAGTTGTGCAAGTTTCGCCTTTCTTATCCTTGGACTTGGCCGGCAACCATTCGTCTTCACTGGCGGAGAAATCGTCGGCATCATCGCTCATCTTGAAGGCCAAAGGAAGCCAACCTTCCGTTCCACACAAAGTAAGTCTCCTAACAACTAATAAGTATTTTCAACACGTTTTTCACGTCACAAAACAAGTCCAAATTTGTCCGAACAACATACAGTTATGCCCGTTTGTAAACAAACACTATGCTGTCAGTTTGCTTCGCGGCATTAAAATGAACAATAAACGCAAAGTTACGCAGTGTGAGTGCCTGATTGAGTGTCTGTAGTGCGTGACATCAGCTGTTGCTTGTCATTTGCGGGGCCTTTAGGCGGGATCTTCGTGCGTAAACAGTCCTTATGTCGCCATTCACGAGGCCTTTGCTTTAATTGCATCAATCTCAATAGTAGCGTTTCTGTTGAATCTTAGTATATCCATTTGACTTCGATTCATGCACTCAGTTCAATCCTGTGCTTCAGTTTAATATTTATTTGTTTTGTGGTGTATTTTTCGCCCCACGCAATGCCGGTGTGTCTTATCAACGGGATTTCGGTGGAGTTTCCATTCGAACCGTATCAAGTGCAGAAAAACTACATGGAAAAAGTGATCAACTGTCTACAGAATGGTACCAACGGTGTGCTGGAATCTCCAACGGGCACCGGCAAAACGCTCAGCTTGCTGTGCTCCTCGCTGGCATGGTTACTACAAACGAGATCAAATGTAGGTTGCTAACATCTCATCGCCTCATCGTGTTTCTCATGGAATTCTGTTTCAGCTCCCCTCGTTCGATAAGCTGGAGCCTGAAGTGGGGATCAATCCATCGCGCAAAAACGCCAATATGCTGACGATTCCTAATCAAGCGACCCACTTCGGTGAGCCGGAAAGAAATAATACGATGAAAATTATCTACGCGTCCCGCACCCATTCGCAACTGTCCCAGGCAATGCAGGAGCTGAAAAACACCAGCTACAGCACGGTTCGGGCCATCATTTTAGGGTCACGCGTACAGCTTTGCATTCACCCGGAGGTTTCGAAATCCGAGGGCAACGCAACGACTACCAATCTTTGCAAGGTCAAGGTGAATGCGCGCAGTTGTTCCTTCTACCGGCGGGTCGAGCAGGTCAAGGATAGTGGCGAAATCATGAAAACGCCCATACTGGACATCGAGGATCTGATCACGGTCGGTACGAAAACAAAGTCGTGTCCGTTTTATCTCTCGAAGGAGCTGGTCGACCGGGCGGACATTCTCTTCATGCCGTACAACTATCTGCTCGATGCCAAGGCGCGTAAGGCGAACAACCTTAATCTTCAAAACTCAATCATTATCCTGGACGAGGCACACAATGTGGAGAAAATGTGCGAAGAGTCCGGTTCGTCGCAGATCAGCTCAACCGATATTGCGCTCGCAATCCAGGACATCACGTCCGTCATGGAAGCCATGAACGATTCCGGCGGTCTGCCGGGTATGGATGCGGAGGACGAAAAGAAGGATTTCACTTTGGAGGATTTGGTGCTTCTGAAAGAAATGATTATCAGCTTGGAGAAGGAGGTCGATGCGATTCCGATCGAGTTTAGCAAGGGCACTAGCTTCGCTGGGACGTACGTGTTCGATCTGCTAGAAAAAGCCAACGTAAGTAGTCCCGTGCCAACGAGTCACTCCCTTGGTTAAATGACCTTTTTTTTGTTGCAGATAAACTTTGCCAACAAGGGCGTGATCCTGCAGGTAACGAATGCCCTCATCTCCTATCTTGCCACAGTATCGGAGAAGAATAATTTCTCGCGACGCGGTGCCGGTCTGCAGAACTTGGCCGATTTTCTGGAGGTAGTATTTTCGGACGGCGACGCCAACTACCGCGACGCGGTGGAGCGATGTTTCAAGGTGCACATCAGCCCCGAGGACTCGAAACCCGTGAAAGGCAACGCGAAACGAGCGGACGGGTGGACCTCGAAGAAACAAAGTGAAACCGCTGCGAAGAACAATGCGAAGATCGTTTACTTCTGGTGCTTCAATCCCGGTTTCGGCATGCGGCAACTAACGTGCAGAAACATTCGTAGCATAATTCTTACCAGCGGCACACTGGCCCCACTGCGGCCGCTCATCAACGAGCTTAACATTCCTGTCGGCGTGTCGCTCGAAAATCCGCACATTATCGATCGCAATCAAGTGCTGGTGAAAGTCGTTAGCCAGGGTCCGGACAAGGTAACGCTCAACTCGAGCTACAACAATCGGAACAACCCGGAGTACGTCCTCTCGCTTGGTCGTACCGTACTTGCGTGCTGCCCCGTTATCCCGAACGGATTGCTCGTGTTCTTCCCCTCGTACACGCTGCTGAACAAGTGCGCCGAGGAGTGGCAGAAGAGTGGCATTTGGGCACAAATAAACCGAAGGAAAGCGATTTTTATCGAGCCGCGCGGCAAAGATTCGTTTAACAGCACGATGAACGAATATTACGCCAAGATCAATGACCCGCAAACGAAGGGTGCCATTTTTATGGCCGTCTGCCGGGGAAAGGTTTCGGAAGGGCTGGACTTTTCCGACAACAACGGACGCGCGGTAATGATCACCGGGTTGCCATTTCCGCCGCTGATGGATGCGCGTGTCGTGCTGAAAAAGCAATATTTAAATGTGAATCGCACGCGGGAAAATGAAATGATCACCGGGGACGAGTGGTACTCGTTGGAGGCGGCCCGGGCCGTTAATCAAGCGATTGGACGGGTGATACGTCACCGGCACGATTTCGGTGCGATTTTGCTATGCGATGCACGGTTCCAAAACTCCTACCAGCAGATGCAGCTGTCGTCGTGGATCCGTGGCCATCTGAATGGTGCTACCAGCGGTGGAGGTTTCGGTGTCGTGATCGGCGAGCTGGCTCGCTTCTTCCGCGCTGTAACCATCTCAGAGCCGGCTGTCAGACAGATGAGAGAAATTTGTTGCAAACAAGAACCCGAAAGTAGTCAACCAGACGAAGGTTCCACGAGCATTCAACGGACTCAAAGTGTGACCGCTTCGGTTGACGGGAACGCTAACACCGGTCAGCTAAAAGTGCTTTCGCAAAACCTATTCAACATAACAGACTATCTGGAACGTCCCACCGCCACGCAGTCTGTCAACGGTGACCAAAAGATTATTTCGCACCTTAATGCTCACACACACTCCGTGAACTTTGGTGACGCACTTTCGTACGATAGCGCACCGCAGGGCGGTCCGGCTGGAAGCACGTACAAGCGAGATCGGGAGTCCGCCAACGAAGGAGCCACCAATTCGAGGACGAAAAAACCCAAAGTGGTCCTTGTACCAACTCGTGGCATTAAATATGAAGCAATTGAGCCGGAGGAAGCGCAGAGTGGGGTATCTGCTTCGGGTGAACCATCAACCTCGGCGCCAGTGGCACCGGCAGATCGGACGGAGTTTTTGAAAACCGTTAAAGCCTCCATGGACGAAGGTCATTATAAACTCTTTTTGAAAGCGGTCGTACAGTACAAAAAGGACAGTGACTTCACAGCCTACTACACCCAGCTCAGCGAGTGCTTCCAGACGTCCCAAGTACACTATCTTCTGAAAGGTACGCATCGATACTGCAATCTACATCTCAGCATTTCCCATTAATCGTTGGGACCCATTTTCTTGTTTTGCAGCGATGCGACGGTTTGTCATAGACGAACATAAACCACTATTCGACGCAAAAATCGGTCAATCGACAGTGGGAGACAATTTGAGTACCATAGGTGGCACATGAGAGTTAATAAAAATTGGAAATACTATGCGATGAAGTTAGAACATCATAAGTAGAACCTTTTAGCATCCTACTGTAGAGCGTTCTATCGGTAAGTACTTACCATGTTAGTTCTTTCATAAATACAAATAAAAACGAATCTGTTTCTTCTCGGCGAGCCGATTAAAATTATACCAATAGTGTCAGTGCTTTCATTATAAGATTTCAGAAAACATGCTTTTCCTTAAAGTGTCAGCTTTCAATGCACACACAACAACTGGTTCATCCTATCCGCTTCCTGTTCCAGTTCTCTGACAACTTCGGAATAGTAGTGAAAACCTAAACCTACGACACAGAACTTTCAACACACACTCGCTATCCGCTCCATCTCTCTCTCTCTCTTTCTCACGCAAACACACGCACACTCTCTCTCTTTTTCCTACACTCTCTTTATGTCTTTGTGAAATTGGTTCTCAAAAGGATGGCCTTATCGTAGAGGATGATCAAAGGATCTTAAAGGATGATTTAGTTTACTCTCACACGCAGTAGAAAAACATGTCGAACGTCGTCCCATATCTGCGTTCTACTCAAGCGCGGATCGAGATGGCCTACGCACTTGTTTGGTTTATAAAATGGACCCCTGCGGTTGCGGTCACCTAGGAATCAGTGATCATGAGCTTATTTGGGTGTGAGTAGGTATGCTGCTTCTAATCCTAATGTAACTACCCACTACTGCTGTGAGTGTCTCGGTTTGCTCTGGCGCTGCTCTATAACATTGATCAGGGTGTAAATCTAACGAATGGAGAAGCTTTAAAATGTACCCATTCAGGAATGCGCTTCGAATCATGCCATACCGCCGTGTGGCGGCTGTTGGGTTGGTCTACGTTAGGGGGTGTAAAAGTATGCAGCAAACACAAGAAACCTTCTTCTTTCAATGCAGTGCCACACTAATAGCCACACTCAACACGACTGCTAATTTCTGATCGCAATGTGACACCAATGGGCGCAGTGGGTTAGAATACGTGTAGCAAATAGAACCTTAAACTAGCATCCTCTTGCACTCTGTGACAATATTTCACCTGGCATTACTTCACGAAGAAAACGTCATTGAAGGATCTGGTGTCCCTTTGTATCTTAAGCTATGTCTTGCTTTCGCGTTCGCTCCTTACAACTAGCATCGCCTTACGATGGTTCGCACTCCATTCAGCGAAACAATAGGGATACGTATTGCTCACTGATCTCCTCCATCGATTCGAACGCCGTGCTCTCGTCCTAGCCCGATCGTGAATCCCCATTCATGGTCTTCCTTGCGTTCTTCCTTAGTCACACTAATCCACCTCATCGTCCTCGCCGGCGTTGCCGATTGGCTCACCGCCGTTGTAGCACTCGTTAGGGGCCGTTGCCGCACCGGGAAGGTCGTCTGTGACGCCGCAGGTGTCGGTCAACAAGCGCGCTTCGGTGGCTGATGCTTCCAGCGCCGGTTAGCTGGAGTTATTCCCACCGGTCGCTATTTCCGTGCACTTGTTGGCCGCCAGCTGCTGCAGCAGGCTAATACTGTTCTCGTGAGTCGTCTTACCGACGGCCCCCTTGCCTCGTCCGTCGCCAACGTCTTCGGCATCCTCCTCATCTTCCAGCAGAGCCGTTTTGCTGCTGGTGGTTACTACCTTGGGCGAATGTTGCTGCCGGTTGTACTCGTTGTTGAGTGCAGCCTGTATCGGTTGGAAGGTGTTTTCTTCGCCCGAAGCCGCGACCCGCCCGCCTCCGACTCCACCGCTCAAGTGATCCGGCGACGAGGAGGTCGACGACGTGGAACGTTGAACGTTCTGTAGTGCCGCTCGGAGCGAGTTTTCCAGCAGCGAGTCAATGTTGGCGCGTGTCTGCGGTACGAACGTCGTCCACTCGTTGGTGGCCGGATCCAGGTATTCGACCGTGCTGAGGAACGTTTTGCCCGAAAACCCTCCGATCGCGTACAGTCGATTCTGGACGACGGCGACCGACACGTTCGAGCGGGGCGAGGTGAGATTGGGGCCGGCAATCCAGCACTTGCTGTCCTCGTCGTAGCACTCGGTTGAGTTGAGCGAATGCGTTCCATCGCTACCACCGACGGCGTACAGTTTGCCGTTAAACTCTGCCAATCCACAGCCACGTCTGATTTAGCAAAAGAAAAAAAAGCCTGTTAATTTATCGGAACTACTCTCGGGAAACAATAGATTCGTTACCTCGCTGTCAACAGTGACGACGCATAAGTCCACTGGTTTACTTCCGGATCGTATACTTCCACCGAGCCGAGACAGTTCCAAGCGTCACTACCGCCAACGACCCACAGCCGACCGCCGAACGCTGTCACACCCGCCTGATACCGTCCCGTGTTCAGCATGGCAATCGACGTCCAGCGGTTCTCCTCGGGCCGCAGCACATCGCACTGTTTGATGCCGCTCTGCCCATTCCAGCCACCGATGCAGTAGATCTGTCCCTGCAGTGCGCACACTCCCGCGTTGCTCCTGGCCAGAGGTAGTTTGCACATCTTTTTCCACTTCTTGTCCTGCCTCGACAGACACTCGACCGAATCCAGCTCGGTGGTTCCATTGCAACCACCAACGGCGTACACGGTTCCATCGATAACGGCAATCTGAACGCGTCCGCGAGCTTCACCCATGTTGTTCTGCTGCGTCCAGCAGTTTGTCTCCGGACAGTACACTTCGACCGACCGGAGGCATTCCGCACGGTCGTACCCGCCACAGACGAGCAGCTTTCCACCGAATTCGGCCACCCCGAGCCCGCATTTCGGCCCGGACATGGTTGCCACCTCGCAGAACAGCTCCGGCTGCTGACCCTCGTCGAGATCTTCGTCCCGGCTCACGCTCGTACTCATGACATCCGGCGTGTTGATCGGGGACGGTGTCGTCGGTATATTGAGACGCAACTGGATCGACAACCGTGTCAAATTACCGTTCAGCGTAACGAGTGCCACGTAGGAATGATCTACAAAGGGGCGCGAAAAGAGACTCATTGAGAAAAGGATCCCCGGACAGAGCGGGTGGCGAACAGCACTCACCCGACAGCTTGCTGCACCCGATCAAGTTCCAGTCCATTTCCATCGTCGCCTGATCGTTGGCCTCCACCCGTTCGCCGATATCGCGGCTATAGAGTATCATTCGCGGACGGCCCGGTGTCTTGAGTGCTTTACGGTGCTTCTTATTGCTGGGACACTTCAGCACCAGCCGCTTGTAGTCCTGCACGAGATCACTTTCCGACTCCTGGCCCGGCGGCAGATCGGCACAGTCCTGCAGCGTGTTGTCCAGCGCCAGATACAGCATGTGGGAACGTTCCAGCAGTGAAGAGACCTGCGTCAAGCGGAAGGTTAATAAGGAATGTAACCGCCAAGTCTCTGCTTTCACAGTCCAGCGAACCTACCGAAACATCTTCCTCCACGATCTGTCGCCGGATCCAGCCAATTACGAGCCGACCGAGCGACGATTCCGCCACGAGCGACATCTCTTGACGGGTCTGGTACAGCACCTCGATCAACACGCAAGGCAGCTGCAGGAAGCCTGCCGTCTCGGACACGAGATGAAAGTGTTTCGCAATGTAACCGTCCACCTCCTGCACGAAGCGCCGGTTGCGCTCGATGCCGGGCAGCGAACGCGTCTCGATACAGATTTCCGGCTCCAGTTCGCCCACCAGATGGCGGGCGCACTCCGTCACCACACTGTCGATCTTCAGCTGCCAGGCAGCGAGATAGACATCGCGGATCTATAGAGAAGATGGCCACGTAACAGTTCCGTGTCGTTTGTTTTGCGCGGGAGAATGTGTTTTGGGCATTGGCCGAGAGCTGTGTGAGCAAGTCTGTGATTCTGAGAGTTACGGAAGTTAGCCGTTCGGCAGCCGAGTCAAACAAAACTGCCCTCAGGGCGACATTACTTTCACATCCACACCTTTTTCTGGCCTGGTGCCTCCTGAAGGAGGACGCTCGCTCGCTCGCTCGCTCGCTCGTTCCAGTTGGCTGTTGTTGTTGCAGCGTCAACAGGGTGGTCAGCACTCAACAACATCAGCGCTCCCAAACGTCTCCCAAACGCCCCCCGCGGGCTGGCCACAGAGTGCCAATTGCAAACGGGGAATGCTTGCTCTAAATGCTCGGCTTTGCGCCTTCCTCGAGCATTCCGGTACGATCGGTTCATTCGCGCGCACGGGACGCAACCTATGGGCTTGTCTTAAATGCGGTTCGTGCGCATTTTACCACTCACCATCTCATCTGGCACTTCCAGTGATCCGGTGTAGGCGTACTCGACCAGAAACTTCAGGCCGTGCTTCGTGACGAGCCCGTTCAGCCGGTAGCACGCCAGCTTGCCATCGCTGGCCGCCGTAGCACCGTTCAGGGTGCCCTGTGAACGCAAGGAACGAAATGTGGAGTGATTAGAGCCGTTTACTCCTTTGCACGATGGTTCGGTCGTTTCCGGTTGGTCTCCGGGTGACCGGGCACTTACTGCGTCCGTGCTGAACAGTTCCATCAGGTGCGGCGAAATACAGGCCAGCACGTTCCGATGGGCGTGAATCTCCGTGTTGTCGACCTGCAACGGTAGAGCGCAATTGCAATTAAGCTCACTGAGGTACCGGGAGCCCCAGAGGGGGTACAACGTTCCGGTCACCACTCACCAACAGGATGACGTCGCAGAAAAGACGATTCTTCCGCATCGTGCTAAGACTTAGCAGGAAGTTGGATTTCATGCCGTCGTCCGTAAACTTCAGGTAACCGCAACTCTCCATGGCATCATCTGCGAAGGGGGAAAAAACAGGGCACAAAATTTAAATTGTATTCAATTCATTACATAATATCATTTACGTTTGCCAATTGTTATCTACAGCTTTGCGTTTATTTATCACTTCTGAAGAATTCTTTATCGAGAACGGAAATGGAAAAATCGTGACTCATCTTCTAGTGCGGGGCTCTCAAGCCAATCTCAAGCCGGCTTACACATTGATTGCGAAGTTTCAGAGTGATATACTTCAGCTCCTTGCCTTATCTACGGCACGATAACGATGCAGATAAATTTGCATTTGAAAAAATGGCGCGCCATGAGTAACGCTGTGAGGTCTACTGTAAGATCACGTGTTGTTTTGGGGCTAAACAGACGTAAAATGTATATTTATGAGACTGTTTATTTCCATACTCAACCCTAAAAAGCACACCTGCACCAAGCTACACAGCACGTGGTCAGTGTGGTGCTCTAACGCGGTGATCATTCCAGACCCAGCGTTTCCAGAAACACGTGAATGGCCGCGTGTGCAGTTCACGATCCCTCACGCGAGGCTTTAAAAAAAAGTCTCGTCTCTAGATCATCTTGGAGCTACGATTGGTGTTGAAAGTAACAAAATAAAACATCTTCCAGAAGCAAACAACAATCCAAACCACAGTTGCTTCGTGAAATGCACTACGCAATAGCGTTGTCTTCGCTGCGTTTCGCTCGATCGACAGTTGACCTCGAAAATTTCGGATTTTTACGAGTTTGGTGGCCTCTACTTTGCGTTACCACATTATGCTTCCTTCTTCCGCTCCACAAGCGCCAGGAAGGAAGGCCACTCAACGCCATGTTTACTTCCACAAAACAACACGGCCCCGGGACGGACGGACGGCGGTTAAAAAAACCAACTCGACTCAAATCAAAACAAAACACGCCCCAGAGGGTTTCGTGGTAAAGATAAATGGTTTGGTGCGCCTTCCGCGGCCCGCAAAAGTATCTGACCCACGTTACCAACCCGCCACGGGGGCACGTGGACCTGACCCGAAAGTGCAATGCAATTTTTCTACCTTAACGCCAACCGATTTAAGATCATTATTCTAAAGCTGACATTTGCACGATGCAATTGGCGTGCCGTTTTGGTGCCGCTCATTGCCTTTTTTACAACCCTCGAAGGGTCCGGGGACAGGTGCCAGCTTGTAGGACCGACAAACCAGAGCGGGAAAGTGTTTTTTCGGTGTCCCAAAACAAACCGATTAGATAACATGCACCCCGCCCCCGGGTTGAAATAGATAGCAAGGGGCGCAGATAGGGCCGTGAGGTCCCTTCGGTAGTTATCGATTAAACAACTCGCTCGGGAGGGCCAAACGAAATTCGCCAAACGCGCTTCGATCGTGCGATTTTTGTAGGAGCAATTCCGCTTCGTATTGATTGTGTTTTTCTGCTTCACTTTTTGTTACCCCTTTTCGAAGGACTTTAAACTAAAAGTTATGCCGCCGAACGAACGGAACGGATGATGGATTCTTACGGCAACTTAATGGAAGTTTCACGTCGACCGGCTGTTTGGCGGGGGTTTTAGCTTTTGCGTGACCGTGATAATCATAATGCACGAACGCTCAAACTATTCCTCACCCGCCCTGTGCACCGTTTGTGTAAACATTGGGCTCAATTTATTTTCCCAATTAAGCGGCGATGGACATTTTAAAGTATACAAGAACTTTTTCTACAGTCGGTTGTCTGTATTGTTTGCTTATCCGCCGGCGTCGTCCTTGAGCAGTTCGATTGAAACTTGATGACTTCACCGTACCTCGCTCGACTTCTCATGGGAAGCTTGGGCTTGGATTGGTACTTTCCCGAACTGCGACGCGCCGTATCACTTAAATGACCTGACCAATCTTGATACCGAATTGAACCAAAAAAAGGTGGTACAGTCACAGTGGTAATCAGTTGAACAACAAGTCCACAATTGACCAATCATGCACCGACAAACGAGGCACAACTCATTCAGCACCGCGGATCACATTTCTTCCGGAGAGCCTCTTATCAAGCGCTCCAGAAGGATGGCCCACCTTCGAGATGATGAGACGTCAAGTGACGAAAGCGTCACGCGGAAGTCACGTTCCCGTGACACCGTGACGGCTACCGGCTAGCCGGAGAGCATTACAGTTGACACAGATAGTGTTGGCTGGTGCCGGTGGTAAAACCATAAATCGTACCCATAAAGTGTAGACATTGATGACACGCGGATCCGAGGACCATGTTTGACACATGTTTGTGCCTGGCGCCGAACCGATAAGTGTTTCTGCGAACCGTCGTAGAATAAAAAATGAAATTTGAACGATTGCGCAACTCAATTAAAATGTGAAGCGGTTGAGGAACTTCCGCGATGCTGCAGTGCAACGCAACGGACACTTTTTCTTCTTTCCGATGTCATCCAAATGTGCAATCTTACCGAAGCTATAATTATCCCACCGTTAGACTACCGTCCTGTTCGGCCTACCGCACAAGTCATTAGTCATGCCCGTACGCACTTGCGTTCTGCACGGGGCTCAGAACATAACGCTCTGAGTGTGTGTGGCTTGGTTCAGCAGATGCACTTGCACCGGTGCACCGCAGCAGACGGCACAGCGTACAGCAGCATCGGCGTGATCTGCCTTCGGTCGTTGAACTCACGAATGGACTTTTTCACTCCTCAAGCTGCCCCAAATTCGCGAAAAACGTGTTACGAAAACCGAGTATTTTTTCCCAGCCCGCGGACGGCTGCCACCAATTTTTGGGGCCATCCGCTGTCCTTTTGGCAACCGCGCATTCTGGTGTAACATTTTATGTTCCTTCTTCTTTACTGTGTTTTTTTCTCTATTGCATTTCAACAATCGCTTGACAGGGTGCAGACGTCCCGCGCCAAAAACAGTGTCCCGTTCGGCAGACCGTCAATCTGTCGGCCGATTGGAACGATGCCAAACCTGCCGCCGCCTGAGGGAGGCCACACGCTAGAACGAAATGACGGATGAGAACACGATTTCAGTGACAATTCAAAATGAAAAATTTCAAAATCATCACCGCGGCACGTCCAACCGATGCGGTGACGATTTACTGCTCCGTTTAGTGGTTTAGTTTATTGAGCACTAGCTGATCCCGGCGCGCGTTGCCACGCCTCATTTCATCCTCATTTCTCGCTTATCCGTCGTTTCAAAGGATTTCCTGGTGACGTATCCGATCAGCTTACCTTTGCATTTCCCGTTACTCCTACTTTTCAGACGATCGGGCTTCCCGGTGACGCATATGTTTAGTTTCCCTTTCCGTGTTCCGTTACTCTATTCCAAATGGTAGGGCTTCCCGGTAATGTATCCGATTGGCTTTCCTTCCCGTTGCCCGTTGGATACATGGCAAAACTCGCACCAGCTAAATTTGACTCAAATTGTTTAAACACTTTTCGAATTTTGCTTAAATTTACCCAAATTTTGTATGGGAGCCACCATTTGGAAAGTGGCGAGGGGTTTCAAACATTCACCAGAACATTTCCCCTTCCCAAAAACTCCCACCTGCAGAATTTGGTTCGATTTTCTCGAAAACAACCCGAATTATGCTGAATGTTATGTTACGTTTGTATGGGAGCCCCCCAGTCCGTTGCTATCTCTCTCTCTCCCTCCCTCCCTCTCTCTCTCTCTCTCTCTCTCTCTCTCTCTCTATCTCTCTTTTTCCTCTCTCTCTATCTTTCTCTCTCTCTCTCTTTTTCTGTATCTCTCTCTCTCTCTCTATCTATCTATCTATCTCTCTCTTTCTCTCTCTCTCTTTCTGTATCTCTCTCTCTCTATCTATCTATCTATCTCTCTCTCTCTCTCTCTCTCTTTGTCTCTTTCTCTTTTTCTCTCTCTCTCTTTCTCTCTCTCTCTTTCTCCCTCTCCCTCCCCCCTCTCTCTCTATCTATCTCGCGCTCCCTCTCTCTCACTCTCTCTCACTCCCTCTCTATCTCTCCCTCTCTATCTCTCCCTCTCTATCTCTCTCTTCCTCTCTTTCTCACCTTCTTTAAAAATTAAACGCAAACTACGCAGTTCCCCCCAACATCACACTACTTCAAGAAGGGTGGGTGGAAGAAGGAAGGAAAAGGCTTTTAAGTGAAACCAATCGATTTAGAGACCATCAAAACCTAAGAAACGATACCCATATTGCCCTAGGACGTATTTTAAGGATTGGGGTTGTATGGGGACCCCCCCTTCCCCTCGTCCTGCAAGGACCAAATTTCGTCACATGGTTTCTCAGGTGACCAGCAACCACTGTGCAAGTTTTGATGAAATTCGATCCATAACTTGTGGAGTAATTGATGTTTTTAACAGTTAGTTGTATGGGAGGGCAAAGAAAGAGGGGGGTGAGGGGTTTCTAACCTTGACTATTGCACTCCCCGGCCCCAAAAACCCCTGTATACCAAATTTCGAGTCAATCGGTCCAGTAGTTTCGGAGTCTATAAGGGACATACAGACACAACTTGATTTTTATATATATAGATTGGGGGTTCTATCAAACGACGGATGATAGGTGCCGCGTGTCGCACTAGAAAAAAAGGACAGCTTGTCACTGGGAAGTACTCGTTTTTCTGTGCGTTTTCCGAAAGCGTTAAGACACGAATCGAAGATCCAAATCCAAAAAGAACACGCGCCCGCAGAAAAAACGGTTCCATGGCACGTAATAAATCACGTGGCCGAGCATGTTTATCCGATGTTTCCCATTCAGTTTAACACCATTCTGCCAATGTGTGTGTTTGTTTCGCTTTTTTGCCACTGTAAATTCCGGCCATTCTCTCGGCTCGGCGATCGATGAGTAATTTTATATTCCAGTATTGTAAACAAACACCGGGTTGATTGTTTAATTGGCACCCCAACGGCAAGAACCCAACCAAGATATACTGCACCCCGTGCAATGATCCGCTGACGCACGTGTTGCGCCGTACGTTCGGAGCGAAGGGTTTTGGCGCAAATTTTCCACAGCCTCTGCTGCGTACAACGGGGCCACGTGGGCCGGTTAATTGAATTATTGGGGCCCTTTTTTGCCTGAAGAAACCAGTCGTTAAAATGGCTCCCTAATTGGGCCTTTGGCGGAAAGTTGCAACTGATAATGTCGCGATTGCGCCACTCAGGCACAGGGCTATCTAACGCCGCCATCCGGTACAGCACTCGGTGGTTGGTGCGCTGCAGTTGGAACTGGTTGAATCCGGGGACGAACGAGGGGACTGGACCGGTGTGACGTCGGTGCACCCATAATTACCCCAACACTTGTACCCTTGTTACAAGGTGTCTACACTGATAAAGCCGTGCACCTGCAACAACTTCCATCGGCTGATCCAATAAGGAAAAGACTGCCAAAGACTTCGTGTGTGTTGTTTCTACTCAAAATTTTCGCTTGTCGTGGAACTAGCAATTGTGAACAAACAATTGTCACTTTGTGCACGTTCCGGAAATGCGCCCGACGGCAACACGTGCCATCGCAGGAGGGAGATGAATTATCGTGGGACGACGGCTATCAGAGTTTGTTTAATGAGGGAATATTGAGCGGTGATTTTTCCTTCTTAACGACCATGTAATAATAATAACTTACAGTGACTTTATTGACTCTGGAAAACCCGTTCTTGATTGCCCAACGTTTCCATAAAGCTGAAGCAGACGAAGCTGTCCGTTCACCAAAAATAATGATGACCTATAGACATTCCTTCCACGAGACGCGTGGCTACAAAACAACCCGATAATGGCGCGCTAATGGAGAGCGAAAAGGAAAACATATCTACTTTAGCGGTTCTGGGGAGCGCATGTTTATAAACCTTCTCCACAATCAGTGCTGGCCTCGAACACAACAGCGAACTGGTCGTGGAGACTTCTGGTTTCGGTTAGAAGCCGCCGTCCTCCGCCGAGAGTGTTTACAAACAAACATCTTGCGATCGCCGAAGATTGCGCCTCTCCAGCTGCTGGGAGCTACGAAAAATTTACCAATTAAACGAAAACTGCACGCATTTCCAATTTTCGTGCCCCTCTCGTGTTTCATTTTAGGCCAAATCTCCACCAATCTCGCGCCAAATTACTGTGCCCCAACGGACTGTCGAGTGGACGCTGTTCGCCCGTTTTGACGTCAATAGATAATCTGCGACTGGCCGAACCGTTCGTGTGGAAAGCGTATGCATGCACCGCATTTTCCCGTAATGCAATTAGGGCAAATTGTTGTGTGGCCTTCGAGCGGTGACGCTCCCGCGACACTACCAACCAATTCGCTGAAGGTTATTGGAAAGAAAATGATCATATTCGGCTAATTAGGAGTAGTAACATTTACTTACCACTGTCGTAGGAAACTCGGATGATATTTTTTCGTGTCATTTTGCTTCACACGCAGAAAGGGAGCAGAAAATGTTAATCTCACTCCACGAACCGTCTCAGTAAACGGTATTCTCACTTACGGCTGGCCTTCGAAAACCTTCGACAAACTTAGTAGCCTTTGTCGTATTTGTTTTTGAAGAAACGACACCGATGGACGGAAGATAGAAGCTAATTAAATTGCATAATATCACAACGGTGGCGGGCGACGACGGACGACGACGCGCTTCGTTTCGCTATCACAGATCATCTCAGCAGAAACCCTCAGCGACTTGCATCGATCAGGACGTGGCGTGAGTCGCTTCCCGACCAAACATGGTACCTGAACCGTGAATACACCTTCACCACAACCGGGACCGGATTGCGGTTGTTTTTCACCGACGGGCCAATATCCATTCCTGGAGTTACGGTTCGATGGGGACACACCGTCCAAAGTACGTTCTCTGTTGTTTGTCTATCTCCGAACTGCTGCACGATCAGTAGCCGACTGACAGGCGGGCGCACTGTCGAACCTACTTTTGGCGTTCACCTTGGACACAACAGTCACAGCCATAATCCCGAACGTTGCTACGGGCAACCGCAACGCAAGGATGTCGTACGTCACAAGAACCGTGCTGCCTCTAATGCCGTACGCCTGCCCGCGATTCGGACAACAGATCGGCTCCCGATTTGGACGATTGTTTTGGTCCACCCGCGGTGACACGGCAGACTTCCGCCGGAACAATGTCCTTGCACTGCCTATTTTCGGTCTACTTCAAACGTAGAACGAGTGCGCCGAACCGAAACTCGGCTGATGCCGCTTCCGGAAGATTCGTTCGCGTAACGCCACTGACGCTTGAGCAGAAAAGTAGGCCACACAGCCAGCTACTGCTGTTCTGTTCGGAGGCCACCTATCGACTGACACCGGCTTTCGACACCATTCTCGATTCCCGGCGCTCCTTGAGGAAGTATATCGGAGAACCGCCGGTAATTTGCTGGCCCCCCGTTTGGTGGGGGTAGTAACGCTGTTTGTCGTCCCGTGTGTCGAATACTGTGTTACTGTTACTACGACTCGCGTCACACACGGGGGCCAGTGGTAGTGAGCTTTGAGATGGTTGTGGTTATCAACGAACTAACACACACAGACACAGGGGCTTAAGTGTCTATTGGCATTCGGTTGATTGGAAGCACGTCATCTATTGATTCTTTCACTTCGACTCCGGTGGCAGTGTAGTGCGAACGATACTATCTACCAACAAACACCACCCGAAGGTACTGCCACCGCACACGGATTCCGTGCACACTGGTGCGAGGTCAAGTACACGCGAACCGGGCCACCCGCCACCTCTCGTGCCGTACTACCACGGCCACTGTGGCGGTCTTTTCCCCGGAAGTGGAACTCTTGCCAGAGGTCAAGAAGTTTGACAAGTCTTACGGCGGTGCCGCTCACTAGTCCCGCTCCTAAGTTCTTTAATTGCTTCCATCATGCCATGCCTTTAGCCGCGAGATGCACTTAATCAATTTTCTCACTCGAGTGAAAGGAGCGTGTCCTTGTCAGTCGCTACAGCTCCGAAGCGGATGGTGGCGGCTGGTACCTCTAGGTCCATTTAGCTTTCAAAGTAGAAATTCCCAAGTGACAGAGGTACAATTATCTTCCTTTTACTTTCAATGAGAGGAAGTCATCCATTTTTCTGATTAGATAATTGCTAAACTGACGGTTTTCTATGTAAATGTTGCCCTTTCTCCGTCACTTTTTTGATAAAATATGGTTATAAATTCGATGGGTCAAACTATAACTCATTTGCTTAAAGTGGTCATTAAAGCCTTCACACCGCTACAGTACGTAACTTTTCGACCTTCAGGAGCACTATTCCTCAAGGACGTTATGTATACTCTTCCTGGACTTTGCAAATTCTGCGCCACTGTGCTTAACTTAATTAAGAAACTGCACGTGCTGTGCATTCTTGGTGTTCTTTCCGTCTTTATAATCTTCATATTGTACAGGCCATACGTTTGCGGGAGCCTAGTGGCCATAGTTTTACGTAACGCGACCCAAAGGAATATTGTCGTCCTACATTGAACGGATTCAATGCCTGGCGGTGAACCTGGTTCGCCCAAATCTAGTCGATTTTTTTCGTTTTTCTGAAATTCATGATTATTTTTTTTGAGACGCTTTTCGCATGTCTCGCCACCCAGCGTTTCACGTACCATTGGCAAAACTCCAACGGACACGCAAAATAATGTAGTTTCCATTAGCAAACCTATGCTAGATCGAGCGTTACAGAGCGTGACATAAATGTGGACACAAAGTTAATCGAACCATGCTCCAAATTCGATCCCGCCCGGTAAGTCCACCGTTAAACCCGGTAGATATTGGCGGCAAGTGATAATTTTACTTGTGTGTCGAAAGGAAAATACCAAGAACGAAGGCTTACGGATAAGAAGATTAACACTGCTCAGCAAATCCAGCGAACCGCCAACAGTCGCGCTTTGCGGTGTGAAAATAAAAATACAATTAACAATATATTCGTAAAATCAAATGGACCTTTTCTGGAACAAAGAGAGAAAGAATATGATTCTTTGCGACGAACACAATTGTGCGGCGAAGATGTCGATCACAGCTTGTGACGCGAAGCGACCACGTGGTTCCGTTTTTTTCGCTTGCGTACATTCACGCGCGTTCCAAGAAATGTGCCAAAGGGACTTAAGTGACGAAAACGTTACTTAAGTTACACACCCTTTGCGCATTAAAAGCACTTCCTGCTATCCGTCGTCACCCGATACGCTGTCCGATGGACAGCCGCCGGTCCCCGAGGGTGGATCCCACAGTTGCGTATGTGTCACTGGGTGACATGTTTACACCCTCCCACATGACGCAAATCACGCGCAAAAACGCTCAACGGGAACCACGGAGCGGCTATCTTGAATGATTAGCCAAGTCTCGCTTCTCGGGCCTCTAACTTGGCGTGCGGTGAGAAGAAAGATACGCAACTCACTAGATCATCATGAATCAGAGACAGACAGGGAGCGAAGACCGCGCAATCAATGGGTCCCCAAGGACGCTACAATGTGCTGTTCCGAAAAGGATAACGAACACATCCCCAGCGTTGATGAGGCTCTGGGTCGCCTGATCTGTAACTGTTACTTGACGGAAATGGCTAGATTGGTTGATTAAAGCGGAGCGTTGGGTGTAGAATTAGGTCAACGCAATGGACCATGATTAGTTGCGAGTTGAGAGTTCACACAAAACGGCAAAAGGCTTGAGTAACGTGTATAGAAACGTAACTGTTGATTACAAATGGGAAACATCATCATTTGATGATGCCCGACTCAAATGTGACTTGAAGTCTACGAAACCGACACCGTGTGCCATCTATTTTTACCAGTTCAAACTAGCCAACTTATGTTTGACCCACAAACTATGAATAGCATTCCTTGGAATGCTTTGCTACGAACTCAGCTGTTAGACCCAGATAGTATTTTACCTAAAGGATACAAGCTATCTAAATAAACAGAATATCACAAAACGAAGCCAATCTCACACGAGATTTGGGTTTTGAATCGTTGGCCATTGGGTGGACGATGCATACTAGGTTAAGCAAAATTGCTAGAACCAGTCGGCGGCCCGATATCGCCTGGTGCTCGCCAGTTCGTGTCTGGTCCTGTCGCAGTCAGTTACAACTGATTCCGTCATCATCTCGACGGTTCTGGCTCAACGGGCTCGCAAATGGAGCAAGAAAGGCCCATTTAGCAGGAATTTTCTACTACTTTTCCTGCCTCACGTGAGCCAGTGTGTTCAGCGAGTGTTAAAAACTGTGGCGGATGACAATAGGTAAGCAAATTTTTGACCGCGGACACAAGAAAGGTGATCAGTCAGCGAACAGATCGGGGAACACATTGTTGAAATATAGCTTCTTTTTTATGTGTCTTCTTCCCCGCCACCCTGTCTGTCTTTCTCTCTTCATCGTGTTTCCGGACCCCTGAACATTGCCAACGCATTGTGGGTGATGGATGGGTGTGGCACAATTGTTGAAATCCTCCGCCGGCGGATGTTCGTTCATCTTAGCAACTAATCTCAGCCGTCTTCCTTTTTTTGGGAGCGGTCGACAGAAGGAAACCCGTATTTTTAGTCGGTCGATGTTTTAAGTTATAAGGTATGTTCTCGCCCGTCGGGCGCCAGATTGAAGCAGATAAATGATTACAACAATTCAAGGCTTGACCGCTGCGCTCAAGGTTAATCTGAACGGGCTCGGAAGGACAGAGAAGCGCTATCATCGGGATGATGTAATTGGCTTGCGGATGCTACACTTTACTCGATCGTCGTCTCCCAGAGAAGATGGCAGAGAGTAGCTAGGTTTGCGCATTTATAACCCTTCACATTACGGTTTCACTGACAATATGACAAGCACGCGATCAATCATAAAATGGTCCGTTAAATACATTTGTTAAACAAACGTAGGTTCATTGCAAACATAAACAGTTACACCCAACGCACCGTAAATGTCCATCAATCGGACCTTGTAGCTTCCTACTTCAAAAGAATGAATTTTTGTAGCTGAGCCGTCGTCCTGTGTGTCATGAGTCAGCAACAGTCAGTGACACATGTCGATGGCGTAGAAACGAGCCCCTAGTACAACCCCGCGCCAATTTGTACAACAAATAAACATTTCCAACTGGCCTGATTGACCGACCAGCGCTGCCCTGGCGCCATTGCCGTAATTTTTGGGGCAAAGGTTCTGTGCTGTCCCGCATTTGGTCGGCTGTTTTGGGGCTCTTTCTTGTGTCCGGAAAGCATGGTTGTCACTTTCCCAAGTCACCCAAGGTTAAAATAAACGTTCAGTGAACAAAAAAGGGTCTTACGATGAGTGGCCAGTCTACTAAAAATACTGCAAGCACGCCGTCGTACGACAGCTATTCTCGCGACTCGTCCCCCGTAACGCCAAACGTTTCGTCCAAAGATAGCTCTTATCTTGGACCTGTTACCCGCCAAAAATGGGTCCGCTCTCGGGGCGTGGGATCGAGTAGCGCATACCGCTAGGGCGATGGTGTTCGCGCCTCGATCAGAGTTCGATCTTCGAAAAGAGAGCGATTGAGAACAACAACAACCTTCCGTCGTTCAACAATGGATGCTGCAAATAGAAAGTGCACGTGCGCTGTGAGTTGTTGTTCCGTTCGTTCGCGACCACGATCGATCGATCGGCTTCCGGTTTGCTGCGCAATCGATGCAAACACACCGGCAACTACTACGATCGGAGGACGTGCACAGAAAACTGCTTTCCGCGAATCGAAACCTTTAGGGGATGGCGCTTGCGAGGTACCCGCAAGCGCGGGACGGCAAAACAACCCACTGCGCCCCGATAGTGGCGATCGAGCGCACGAGGAAGCAGTTTAGTGACGCAAGAGCACAGACGGTTGAAGGTTACGAAAGTAAAATCGTTGACACACCTCCAAACGCGTCACCAAAGGACGGCCCAATGTGGATACGCAAAGAACGCAGTGTCTTGGCGACTACGTCTGAAGGCGCACCATGTGGTTTAGAACAAAATTCACCACTAGACACTTCAAGGACTAATACATTAACGACGTGTTCGACACTTACCGCCAATGGAGCACTCGACCCGGGGACGCATTCTTCGGGGAATCGGCGAAATTCCGTTGACCGAGGACGTTTTGGAGGAGTGATTCGCGACGTTCGGTGCGTTCGGCGACCGTAGGGAGTAAGGATCGTATGTACCGGATAGATGACCGCTGAAAGTGATTGAAGGTAAAGAGAAAGATTTAAAACATCCCGCTGAACATGAGAAACTTTTTCGAACCGCCCATTGAAACTCATTTTGATTCTAAATTATCGGAAACAAATATTTGAAAAATTGCAATACGTTCTTTAAGCAAACGAAAAATTTTCTCAATAAAAGTAAAGCATTAGTCACGGAACTACACCTATATGAAAATCTCCCCTCGGCTTCTAGTTTTTTTGAATCGCACCTAGCAGCGATTACTTCCGGAAAGATATTTGGCTAACCAACTAGAGAGCAAAAGCAAAAGCAATAAGAAGCCCAACCGTGGTCGGCGGCCATGGTCACATGAGACCACAGCTTCTTGTTTGCGACCACATGCGCAACAAGCGAACGCCATTTCGAGAGTGGTTCAAATTTGTAAACCAAACCCAACGTGACATGGATAAACGAAACAGTTTATTGACCAACCTGAGGGGTGCTAATTCTATCACTTCATCATCACTCTTCTCTGATCTGGAAATCAAATTGACTCCACGCGGAAAAATAAAATATTTGCCTCAATGGCGAACACAGCAGGCCTTTTGGGCGATTGTTGTGCCATCGGTAGACATCTTCAACGGTCGGGACGTCAATGCCCGTTATGCCAACAGTACTAGAACCATCTTCAACCGTGGCCGCCAGGTTGTTTGATTCCCGTGACCCACAGCGCCAATGAAACCCGATGACTAATAACCCTCCGTTGCGTCACCATATGCTTATTCGGACTGTATGAATGAAGCTTCTTTCTTCCTTTCAAGTTGCTGCTTTGCATGAACAGTTCTTCCTTCAGCAACCTCCATTTAATGAAACTGCCATGACTTCCTGTCGTCAGTGTCTACGTGTTCGTATCATCTAACCATTTCTGTGCCAATCGGAACCACTGTAGCTCGGCTAATTTCAGGTAGCAGTACCGCATGATGCCTGCAGCGAGTTGCTCCAGTTTGACTCCGTAAAATAGGTCGGTCAAACAAACAGAAATCAGCAACAGCCCTGACGACGTCGCATTTGAGCCCTGCTTCCTTTTCATGGAATAAAAAGTGCATTACCATCAGCAAGAATGATGCGAAAAGAAGTTGAAAGAATCTGGTGGTTCACGGGACGTGAAGAAGGCCAAACATAACTGTTTTTTGTTGCTTGAAAATAACCACCATGTTGCAGCGTAAAATGTTGTACCACGAATCAATCGATCCTCACACCTGTATAATGGTGTGGGATTTAGCAGAAGCTCAAAGTATTGATCCCGCCGTCGTTGTGTAACTTTGTACATCCTGACAAAAACGAAGCTCCAACCTACGTGTCTCTCTGTCGTGCTTTACATCTTTCTCTGTGTCCCAGGACAAGGAACGTCACGGTGTGCGCTGAAAACCCATGCTTATGCTTGCCTTAAATCCATTTCCAGCGGATGTCTGATGCTGCGGGACGGTGTTTTGTTGGAGCAAAACAATCAATGATGTACTATAATATACATTTAGCCATCGAGGGTGTGATCCAAAAGGTTCGTCCACAGTACTCAACGCGATTGTTACATTCAAGTTACACACACACTTTCTTTACAGCTTCACAGAAAGCCAAGACGCGTAGAATGGGAGCGAACTGAGTTTTATTGAATGGATTTTGAGTGAATACCATTGAGCATACTGTTATAGCTCCACGACGCAAAATATTAGCCACCGTGCAGCCATGCGAAGGCTCGTAGGTTCCGTAAGAACAGGGAGTGTTTCCAAGTGCCGTCTAGTGCCTTTTTCACACACTTTTCTTGCTCGCCGTTCATTCATTCGCTTTCACTATTTGTGCCACCAATGTCACGTAGGCAACCAGGCGGCTCCACCAGCGAAAGGACTCGGGGCCTCTAACTGCACACACTATAACCACACTAGCACCTGAAAACGCACAACGGGCAGCAGTCTGGCTTGCCAGTAATTTGACACAAATAGCCAGACGGGTGGTTTACTAAACGAGGAATTTTTCTAGACTCGAGGCACGCCAGGCACAGGTCGTGAGAAGTGCACACGAGAGACAACCCGAAAATGAGTGCAAACCGTATAGTGCTCGGGTGTCGGGTGTGAAGGAAAAAACAGATTTTCTCTCCGAGGAAAATTTCGTGAGTAAAATGAAGCACGAACGAGCGATACTGTGTGTTACAGTGAACCGTGGCGAGAGAACTCTGCAACGCGACTGGTCGCTCGATACTGTGGGTTCCTTTCTTTTTGTCGAGCAACACATTCTTTTATTGCTCAAATACACCCCGATACGAGCGAGAACAAGGTCCGATCGTTGAGCTGAGCATCTAAAAACATCCCTCCCAATGGGAAGGGCTTGTACTACATGGTACTATGGGTTATTGTGAATTTTATCAATTACAAACGAAACGCCTTCGAGAGCATATATCGTATGAAGCAATTCGGTTTTGGGTTTAGCTTCTACTTTCCTCTTTTATCAATTTGTAGCAAGTACAAACTGCCGCGAAAACTTACACTGCCAGGATTTGTCTTTGTAATCATCAACCCACATCGAACAGGAAAATCGATCAGAAGCAAGGACAAACAATTACACTTTCATTTGGCCGAAAAAGAGAGAAATAAACAGAGAGGCAGTCCACGCACGAAGAGCAAAAACGCGAGCAGAGCATTGTTTATTTCACACCGAGAGCGTAAGGATCACACTTTCGCTTACAAAACATCCGGCTATGCTGATTGAGACTATCGCTCTTTTGCAGCAGTTTGAAGGGAAGTAAACTAATCTTTTTTTAAGGAATTGAACTACAGAAAAGAGAATCATCGACTTTGGAAGAGAAAAGATGATTACTATTATTAGAGATCGATTTTTTATACTTTTGAGAGCAACGTGAAGATGATTCCAGCTCACTGTCTAGTGGCTAGATTTGGTCTGCCAGCAAATTACTGCCATCATTCATCGATTACTTTGGCGCGCATAATTCGCATAATCTGTTTGAGGTATCACCATGCGTAACAATGGTCGTGACTTATGGAAACTGGCAAAATGATGAATATGTATGACAGGACTAAAAGTTCCAGAATATCAAATGCATAAAAATGGGTGCGAAAGATTTTCGCGTCTTCGTATTAAGAACTATTTGAAAACGAACTGAACAGCTGCAGGATCTGACCCGCTACCGCAGAGGACAGATAAAAAGCATCACAAACTCATCTTAGCGTACGATTTATGGTTTCGGAAGAAAGTTCGAAGGTTGATCTGTAGGCAAGCAGCATGCGTGAAAAACCATATTCGATCGAATCCCACACGAAGCAAGTTGAAAGCGAGAGGGAGACAGAGAGAAAGAGAAGGAAAGAAAAAGAAAGAGAAAGGGAGAGAGAAACTAAGAAAGAGAGAGAGAGGCCACTCGATGACATACTTCAAGCCGGTTCCTAAAACATCCATGTCTGTGAAAACCAGAAGATCAGAGGTAAGGCAAAAGAGGATCATAAGGGAGTTCAAACTTGAAGTAAAACAATAATTTATAACACAAACATGAAAAAGATGTTCAAAACTAAGCATTTCTGTAAATAATGCTAACTCTGCATACACCATTACGAGAAACCATTTTCCGTTTCATATTAGGTATGCTCAACGATAAAGTGAAAGCCGGTCGCTGTCGAAACTAGACTCGATCAGCTAAATCTGGAAGATACATGACGAACACCTTTCACTCCGACGAAGATCATCTCAGCAGCCGTCCACCAGATCAGCAAAGAAGCTAGAGTAGCGCAATAAAAGTGTCGGAGGTTTGATTTACGACAGAACAGTTGTAAATTATTATATCGGATCCTTCATGCAATAAATATCAACTGCAAAGGAATCAACGAAGAGGTAACTTTTAGAAATAGCTCAAATGAATGTATGGTGTTAAATTTTAGCTGTACCCCATTTAGGTTATGCTAATTTGCTAAGTATTTATTTTTCGAAGGTTTTGAATATCATAGTTTGTCACCTAGCAACAGAGGCTCTCGGCTTCGCGCGACGTCAACCGTGGGTTCGATGGGGTCAAAAAAGGAAGCAGTGCGTGTGGCGCAGGAGAGAAATGGACCGAACCGGTCTGCGTGTGTTCACACGTTACGTCTTTTCTCAAGGTAGCCCAACTCTCTCTCCCGTAGAATAATGGTAGCCACGTGTTGGAGATGTATGTGTTTGTCTGTAGAACAATAAACAGCTCTCCAGTTGGTGAATCAGCAGTTAATCAAAGCACGCATCGACATCGCCATTGGTTCACATCATATTACGCTTACGAACGCACATCCAAAGTATGGCCGCTGTACGCATTCGTTTATCGTAACCCGTTCCATGCGATAAATATGTGCAAATAATAATAGGGTACAATGCCTAACGCGTGAATTCCGCACAACTCACGCACACACAACCGTTCAAGCCCACAAAACACACACGCGCTCACGTAGATGCTGACAAAAGCGGTAATCTATCAAGGTAGTGTAGAGCCGCCAGACGGACTCAAACGACCTCCACGGGAACGGGGTGTGTGAAACCGAGATGCCCAATTAACCCTGGATCCACGTACCCGTCCATCTTGTCAATCGTTGCTTGGCTTGTTGGCATTTTTATCACTTAATTTTGCAAGCAAAACTCGCCGTACTCGCCATGCTTCTTCTTGATACACAATTGTATCCGGAACATTGATATTCCCTTCCCGATAACCACCTACGTACCTACCTGTTGTTGGAAAAGGTGTGTTGCCGGCGTTGCTTAACGGGACCGTGATGTTGGGCTCCACAATCGTCTCAACGGATAGAAACCAATAGAAAGCCGATAGATGCAATGGAAGCTGCGTGGCTATCGAATGTCACAAGAAATGCAGCATTTTCGAGAATGTTTTAGAACGATTCGGATGCCGGTTCGAGAGGATTCCGCCGGTCCGGGACAAACCACAACGAGTATGCTGCTGTTTTACGATTTTCAAACGGTATCAATAACAGCGTAGACTTTAACGATTTCGGAACTGAAAACTGCAACTGATGCTACTGCAAGAACGAGTGCGTTCAAGTCAGCGCAAAATCCGCCTCCGAAGCGTACGAACACGCGTTCACGAATGGCGTTTGAGAAGGAAGGAAAAAAAAAGATGGAAGAGGCGCTCCCTGAGTTTCTGCCGGCCATGTGTCGTATCATTGCGATACCCGTTTCTTCCTCTATGCTGCGAACACTGCTGCTCGTGTGAATTTGCCCATGTTTTTTTTGTAACACTTGGACATTATTTGATGAGCATAAACCGGTGAATCGGTTTCGAAAGAATCCTGCCAAACGAAATTCACAACACACTGCTTCTATTATATTATTGTAAATTATTATTTCTTTTGTTACATCACGCATCGTATCGAAATTCAAGCTAAACGTTGCGAGTTGCAATAAAACAATAATTTTTTAATCTGTCTGCTCCCCGGCTTGATCGATCGACTGTGTTGGATCTTTGTTTCCGCGCATGATAAATGTCGACGTTGCGATTTTACAAAAACCAATCGCACTAACAGTAATGTTCAAATTACGTGCCACCATATTCGATCGGTCGATTTTATCTATTATAGATATTGCATTATTTTTTACAAAACATTTCAAATTTTCAACAGTACGAAAGCCCAGTCTGCATCAAACAGTCATTTAGAGTGCGATCGAAAAGCATACACGAAACACGGCTATGTTTGACCCTAAACCGATTGAACCGTTGCTCACCGTTCCTTTGCCTACGTGACTTTTACCAAGTGTTCCTTTCCTTTAGTTTTGCCGGGATTCGAAACGCTCGATGTTTCTATTTTTAATCCGCCAAGGGAGAAACATTAGAACACGTGGAGCGTAGATAAAGGGAGCTTATCTGAGAATTTTCTAAAGTAATTTAGATTAAGAACTGTAAGTAGGTCAGTAGATATGATTAATTTAAGTCAGTTGCCCGTGCAACACAAACAATATAGATGGCACAATAACCACAATGAATTGTATGTAACACTATTTCACCTGCATTTAATTTCAAACGTTCGCTCGTTGTCCACTGTAATTGTCGAGAGATTTGCGGTTTTCATTCATAAACCACCACCATTGCACATTGTGACTGCATCTGTGTGCGAGTGTTTGTGTTCATTAGCATACTTTCGACAGGCAATCGGGAAGAAAAATAAAATGTAGGATTTATGAAAGAATGTAGTTAGGCCAATGAGATGAAACAAAGATCTCGATGATGGTGATTTTTTTCAAATTTTGTTTTCCTAATTTGTTTTATTTTCACTCAAAGTACGGTCACAAAAAGGGGAGCGAGGGGGAACTCCCAAATGACTCATCCTGATGACCCATCCTTTTACTTCCGGAACTATTATTTCCATCTTTACTTCAGATTGGACACAACTGGGTGCGTCTTCGATCACTGAGAATAAATTTTTTTTTTAGAGGACATTGAACTTTGTGTCCAATTGGGCCAAGGTACGCCCAGGTTGTTCCTCACGTTCCTCGTACTGAATTTAAGGTAAATGAAGAGTTTATCACCACCATATACCGATTCAATATACAATAGTTCGGACCGTTTCCCACCGTTCGGAAAACGAAATAAGAATAAAAACATTTGGGCTTTTCGTTTTCTTTGGAATTCGTAGTAAACTTTGTAGTTTGTAGCTTTTATTACTTGCACATTTTGTAATGCAACTCAAAGAATGTCATCCTGACATTGATAGCGTTTCTGATAAGCGTTAATGTCTCATTTTTCTCGCTCTTAAGTTGTTCTTTCAAAATTTCCTATCAATCACTCTTCGCCGCGATCGTGCCCTCTCTACAAAACCCGTAATTGGTCCACTGTCTTCTTACGCGCGTTGCCCTTGCTTACGTGCTATGTGGTCTCATATCGTTTGCCGAAGAAAGGTAAATAACCCAAAAATGCTAGCCTTTGTAACACGATTGCATACATAAATTTAATGGAAAATAAAACGAACAAAAACTAGAACATTACCCAACAATTCAAACATGTTCAGAATCACAAGTGTACACATAACGCAAAATAATAAAAAAAATAAGTAAACCATTACTCTACTATTTGTAAACTTCTGCAACAGATGTCAACGACCAATGTTAAAGCACCGACTAAATCTATTTAAGGGGTGTCAATATGCGCACCCATACAACCCGGCACCTTCCTATATCTCGACAGAAGAAAGTAAGAAAGTTGATCAGGAGCGTTTTATAATTGGATGAACCCTATTGCTAGTACCAGCACCGATACCGATCAAATGGTGTGCTTTCATGTAATTCGTAATTGGCGTAATATAGTTATTACAATAATAGAACATCACCCGGTGTTTTGCTTTCTGTTAACAGTTTTTGGCTTCACTCAATCTCACAGAATAGCTTATCCTTTACCTCTTTCTCGAACAATATCGGTCTCTGTGCGTAACACAGCGCTTAACACGAGGTTCATTGCTTTCGTAGTCATCTCGACCTCAGCGTTGCGGCGACATACGGATTTCGACTTTATCAAACAATCCCACATAATTTAACTGAAAACGAAACATATTCGAGCAAACTTGCATAAAACAAAGTGAAAAATGATGTCAACATACGCATCAAAATAACTTACTGCAGAGAGACGGAAAGCCACTTCAATTTTTGCATTTTACTTAAAAAGAAAACAAAAACCATACTGCTGCAACTTGTACCGTTCAAAGCATCATCTGCAAAGAAATCCTCAGCAGGAGCCATAAATAACTAAAGCCCTTCTCCGAAACCGCCTAAGTCTAATCACATTCTGGTATATGTTTACTTCCTGCGGCCTTTCTACGTTTGTCTCAAACCCTTCACTTCGCAACGAAAGCGAAGCGACACCAATGGAATTATTCAATTGTCAACCTTCACCGTGAATCTTTACGTGCGCACCGCTCTCGAACGATGGGAAATACACTGCAAGCCGGTGCCCCGCGGCGGCTCGAGATCAAATCATATCCCCTTCTAGTCGTGCTATCGGAATGATAGAAAGCGAAAACGATGTTGCCTGTCTCATTTCACCACCTCACTGTGCTCACTGACACCATTCATGGCCACTACTCCAACTCCCTCAACGGAACCATCATCAGGGCGGCCGTCTACTGTTCCGTTGTTACGGGAACTGCGTGAACCACCTGCACGAGCGGCCAACTTTTTCATATATTTTATCTTTAGTTTACGTCGACCGAACGACATTCCGCCGCCTGATTTTTCAACAGTACCCGGGACTTCCTCCGTTGATCCTCCGTGCCGTCCCTTGCGATGATGATGATGGTGATGATGGTGCGATTTGGCACTTGATGTCATTAGGGACCCACTACTGTCAACGTTTCGACTGTAATCATCTGTCTCGAGGGTCGCCTCAGCTTTTTCACCGTTGCGCACTGCTAGAAGAGGAACTACTTCCTCCGATACCGTCGTGCTACTCCTATTCGAATCAACCGATTCCGACTTATGAGAGCCAAAGGTGGGAACGGAGTAGGAGCTGGCCAATCCAGATGTCGTCGATCCATCGTTTGTTCCACCACCGGAGTAAAAAGATGGATAGTGGGAAAACGATTCGGTTCGCGGTACTCCGGTGGTACCTTCAGGTGCCACCACGCTGTCTTTTTCGTCGTCTCCATTGGTGTAATCATTCGAAGAACTTTGGTATTTACCTACAAGATGCAAACACAAAACAAAAACATTAATGATAATTGAAACAGTTTTTCCATCGGCAAGACTATTCCAGGATAAATAGAATAAATAGAAGATGCTAGGGCAGAAGTATGTGAATCGGTCATCAGACTTTCTTTTCACCTTTCCAGCACAGTTTACAAATGTCATTTACCTTCGGGACCGAAAAATCCGTTGGCCTTCATCAGGCTGCCCTTGTGGCGACGGTCTTTCTTGCTGCCGATTTCCAAACGCTCCAAAGCGGGTACAGTAATTGCATTATCCAATCCGTTGATCATCTGCGTACCAACAGCATCTGATTGTTTGCTTCCACCGTGCTGATGTTGCTTCCGTTTAGATGCTCCCGTGCCAACATCACCACCTTTGCCAGCATTTTCACTATTCCGTCGAGTTGATGAAGTCGTGAACCCTTTGGAATAAGCTTTGCGCTTTGACGTAAAACTATCACTCTTCGCCAACTGCGAAGACAACGGTACACCGGAACGATCCGCTGGAGTCTCGTCCTCCACCAGTGCATCCTCACTGCTGTCACCATCCCGATAGCCGTCGTTATCCTCGAACGATACACTTTTTTGCGGGCGCGTAGCAATGTTTCCATCGGTGGTCCCGACCGCAATCGGCACGGTATCGTTCGATGTCGACTCCGACACCGTCACTTCGATGGCTGAGTCACGATCCGCATGATTGGTACCAAAGGAATCGCTGCGCGAAACGGTTCCTAAGCGATCCTCTTCGGCGAAGTCCATCACATCCGGCGAATGTTCCTTTAGGAAAAAAAAACACATTAAGATTCTCGATCTGCAGGTTTTTTTCGATTTGTTGGCTTCTCTACACATACCTTCGGAGGTTTTTGTTTCGGTTCGTCAACCGTAACGGCAGGTACCGGCGGTGGTGGTACTGGATTGCCTTGCAGCACAATCTCTGGCCCTCCACCGTATAAGCCGTGGAAGAAGTGCCACAGATTTGCATTGATTTGCGCATAGTCAGAGAATGGCCGCACGCTGCGCAGTGGCACGCTGTTGTCGCCCTGGATTGCGATCGTTCGGTTGTTAATCGGTCCCGGATCGTCCGTCGTTAGCCCACGAGCAAACAGTTGCCATTGTCGGAACCATGCCATAGAAATAGCGTAGATTGTAGTCGGTGTATCATTGAACTATAAAGAAGCCGAGAATTAGTCGCCGAATCTCAAAGGCAGCTAGAGAAAGCCAGCAATACCTGAAACTCGTCGTTGTACGCAGTGAATGTTTCAAGCTCGTGACGTTGACGCCGCGACAGCAGTTCGGCCGCCTTCTTGCAGATGTGGCACGGAAAGATATGATTACAGACGGGGCCACCGCCAAACTTTTTGTACAGAAAGTCCCACAGCGTTTGCGGGAATGGCACGACCAGCTTGGAGAAATGCGACGCTTTGTTTGGCGGAAACGCACCGTGCGGACAGAGTAGGGTCCAGTTGTCGATTGGCCCCGGTTCGGCAAAGGTATTGAAACTACAAAATGGCAACAACGAAAGGATTTTATAGTTGATACTCCACATACGAATGAACCCATATTGATTCATAGACAACTATTATCTTACCGATGCAGCCAGTTGCGCGACACGTAGAACCGTATGTCCGATGCTTGCTCCTCCATGGTGAGAATATTACTTGCCTGAGCCCGTACCGTGACCATGTTGGCGTTGTTTTTGCGATAAAACAGTACATATGCCTCACAGCTTTGCACGTACTCAGGCGTAACCTGTGTCACGAGCTGATCGTCAAACTCGAACCACTTTCCGGTCGGGTCATGTTTCGCGAAGCTCGTGTAATGGCCACCACCCACCGTGCCATGGTGACAAATCACTGCGCACAGATCGTACGACGTTACTTCCGACCGACAGTCCTTGTGCAAATACGGTCGCATATCGAGCCCGTAAAGTGGAAAGTGCACAGCGCTCGAGATCTTCGAGCTGTACGACAGATCGTGCCGGAACCGCTTCAAGTGCACACACAGCATCTCAGGCAGGGCGAGCACACGCGAATACTTGACACCATTTCGTAGCTTGTTGCAGCGTTCGCAGCTGTACATATTGTCCCCCTTCAGTTCGTCGGCACTGAAAAACGCTGCCATGCAGTCGTGCAGCGTGACAGCGGGGCCCCAGAACCACGATCGCACCCAGCTCCAAAAGGGCGAGTTCCAGAACCACCACAACCAAGTATCGCCATTCACAGAATAGACCGCATCGGAACATGTAATCCCTCCTATACCGCCACTGCTGCTGCTACTGCTACCACCGGAACTAGCCGAACTGCTGGAGGGTCCTACCGATGAAGCGCTGCTTCCTGCAACCGAAGCTCCGGAAGCGGTAGCAGGGGACATAGTTTGTGTTTGGTGCAGAACAGCCAAGTGATCCTTACCCGGGATGGGTAACGAAAGGTCCTGGAATGTTTCCTCGCGGGTCGAAACTCGATCACACGTCAAACACTGGACCGAGGACAAAAGTTTGCCATCGAATATGTCACTTATAATGGACCGCTGCGACGACTTCTCCTTCGGTGGGCTGGTGCCAGTACCCGTGTCTGATGGATCCCCGCCACCGCCACCGCCACCACCACCACCATTGCTGGCACCTCCACCACTGGAAGCAATGGTGCTACCCGTGGTGGCAGCAGATAAAACGCTACTCGCGCCAGATCGGCTGCTTCCGACCGGCGATTGCTGTCGGGTCGTGGTGGTGCTTCGAACACGAGTACCGCTGGCTGCGGTCCTTTGATTAGCTGGCGGACTTGGTGTGCGGGAGGAAAGCGTTCGAAATCGATGACCAATCGTTTGTCCGTGGGGTGGTACACCTGGCGACAGTTGATCATCGGAAAGACTAGACCGCTCAGAAACACCACTGTCGCACGTTTCGTACTCTCCCTCCGATTGCGAAGGGGATGGCGACGAACACGGTGACGGATGCCCGTCCGAAGCATCTTCATCGTCATCGTCTGGTCTAGTGGTAAGAACATCCGGCGGTGGTGGCGCCATCACTTCCTTCAGCTCTTCGTGCAGCTGATCCATGAAGCAACGTAGAAACTCCTGTGTATCGTGCTGTTGATAGCCGCGGAACATCGGATGTACGATGCGGATTCCGCACAAAATGCCACCCGGCACAACGTAGCGTCGATTTTTGCACCACATTTCGCGGATCAGCTTGTGGTACTGCTTCGCGAGCCCGGGCTTGGTACCGCTCGTGTTACTGCCACCTCCACCGAGAAGATCGGTCTCAAGAATGGATCCGCAGTCGAGGAAAAAGCCGGTAAGCGGAGGACTGTTGCTGAGGGCCTGGAGTGCCGCATTCATGTAGCACGTGTTGGCAATGTTCTGAAGGCCCACCAAGCCGTTCCACTTTCCTTGCCGCTCGAAATCGTCGTCCTCGCCACTACTGTCGCAGGAATCACCGCCCACTCCAGCCCCATCAAAGGTGGCCGCTGTAACCAGCTTGTCGGCGTGGACGATCAACTTGTCGGTGTTTGCCGCCGACGATGAGTAGCGGCTGGTATCGCTCGAATCGTTGCTTACGATCGACGTGCGGCGGTAGTGGTAATGTTGCTGCGGCTGTTGCAACAGCTGCTGCTGGTGTTGATAGGTTGTGAAAAACTGTTCCGACTCGCACAGATAGCACCAAACCCTTTGTGACGACAAGTTCATGTGGATACAGTGTGAGCGGTTCGCTTGAAAGTGTATGGTGCTGTGATCTTTGCACTGCTCGGAGCACCCTATGTGCAGGCAGCTCTTCTGCAAACATATCCAAAGGTTCGGCCCGTTCGCCTCACAATCCGTGCACGGTTCGTCCTGCAAAAACGGAATAACGGATAGAAATAAATGAAACTACAAAACAAACAACAGAACGACTTGTCAATATGGGATGCCGTTTTTCAGTGCCTCCGTATAAGGTATCTGTATAGTCCGCAGTGTCGCACTTCGAAAAAGAGGGAAAAAACTTATCGTAACATAGCTGTGCTGAAGACAAAAACGATGCTTGTGAATCGCAAGCGCATTGGACTGTCGAAGGGAATGAATTGGCAAATAAACTTTGACAACAACCTTAATTGTTCATCGACATGTGAATCCTGCATAATTTTTTTAATCTTATGACTCAATAGGTCCAAACAGCGCTAAATGTACTTCAGAAACGATTTTAACGGATAGCAAGTATAGCGACTACATGTAATCAAAGTGTGCCTTTGTTCCGATTGAGAGTTGAATCTTCTTGCAATTTCTTTGTTGAGAGCATCTTCATATGAAGCGAATTACTAGCAAAGTGAGTAACTGGGCTTGGGACTTAAACGGAAAGGTGATGCACAGGAATGGAAGTGGAACCTTAGCTTTACCTTCTTCAGCTTACAGAGCTCCGACAACGAAAGCTGCACGACGTTTTGCAGGTGAGTGCACTTCATGGCTGAAAGGTTTAGGGCCGTGCAGCAGGCTACGGATCGGCCGAGAGGAAGGTAACGAATGCTTTTCCGCGGCTACAATGAACTGGACGTAGTAGGTGCAATCGCAATCGCAAGCCGCACGTCCAACGAGTTTCTTATGTAATGTTGGTGCCACTAATGTTGCTTCTGCAGGCTGCCTACCGCCTCCGTCGGTGGTGGCGGCGGTGGTCCGTCCGACTTACGAAACATAATTTAACACCAACGGCGACAAGAACCGTAATTCCAGCCTCGTGAGGACGGTGGAGGCACGTGGATGGGTTACTCTCGACCGTTTCTGTTAGTTTCTCCAGCTTCCATCGAATAGTGTCAACTCCTGGCAAACGCGACGGAACTAATTGGAAATGTTCGACGCAAAGGCAACACTACTCTGTCGTTCTCTCGCCGTTCAGCACTAGGATAAATATTGCGTGCGATGGGTGAAAAGAGTTGCTTTCCACTTCTCGCTCAATTATTTTGATCGATTTCAATAACGTACATCCGACACTGGACAAAATTCCGCAGCACAAATCAGTCACAGCCTATACAATCATTAACGAATCACCTTCGCAGCTGACTACGGAATGTGACGTTTTGATCGCTGACACTGGGTGATGTTTATGAAAATGATGATGACGATGACGACAAAAAATGCACCACTAACAACGCAAGTCACACAGGCACGCGGTGCTGGAGGATCCTCGTGGGAACTTCTTCAAGGGGCAGCGAATGCTGTCGTACCGCAAATGTCCTTCCAGCAATCGTATCCTACTCCCCTGCGTTGTTGCGCAAACATCACAAACCTCGAGCGGCAGGCTAACTTTCTTTGGAATGCCTTCGGAACGTTGCCACTTCACGCAAAGGTGTTAGAGACTTTCGGTACGTGTTCACAGCGATAGGATGCCGCCGCGCGAAAGCACCTCGTTGAGTTGCGGACCAAAAGCAAGGAATGAGCCCTGGTACTGGGTCGGAATCGGAGCTGACCGTGCGAAATTTATAAATTTATGACGAGGTTCGATTTTTCGCATCACTCCGTTGTCAATGTCCGCACTGACAGTTCCGAAGTTTTGAAAGGTGTCAGCTGGGGATGAACTTTTCTCTTCTTTTTCCTTTGTTGTAAGGTTCATTGCGGCCATTTGAAAATTAATTTTGTTAATTCACTTATGATCTTGATACTGTGGCGTAATTTTTACTGTTTTGTTTCTACTTACCACTACTAGGATTCTTTTTCATATTTACTGCACCTAAACAGCACTGAACATACAGCAATTTGCTATTATTTTCCAATTTATTTTCAGGTGTTTGCAGACCAAATAAAGCCCACTCTTGGATACACGGGTCCTATCGATGGCTTCGATTTTTTTCAATTTATGAACATATTTTGTGTCTAAATTGAAAAAGCACCACAACTTGAATCAACAGTGTACGCAGACACGGTTGCCAGTCGGACCATACTATAATGTTGATCATTGTGAGCTAACTGACAGCGACGAGCGTCGAGCGAGAGGGACGAATGGTCGTGTAAACAGTGCAGCAACAGTGCAAAGTAAGCCCGTGCCAGAGCAGAGTAGCATTAAAAACAAAGAAAACTGCGTAAAAGAGTTACGGAGTGCGAAAAAATCAGTTTTCGAGTGTTTCTAGCGTGCCAGAGCGATCAAAAACATTGCTGGTCGACATTTTAAAGGTGTATACTACAATAACTCAACAGTACAATGCTCGATCTCGAAGTGATTCCGGAGCGTTCGCTCGGTTCGACCACCGAGAATTGGGAGTTTATTCTCGGTAAGCCTTTCTTTCTTCGAGCAGTACGAGCCAACCAAAAGCCTTGTTTATCGTACGAGCCCGTCACTACGTCTTCCCCGATGATGGGTACTTTGTCATTAGTCATCCAAGGCTTGGAAAACAACATGTGTGGTGAAATTATATTCGTTGGCGAGTCATGAGCGCCAAGGAGTGATGAAAGTGATCAAAGTGCATGGTGCAAGGACGACAGTGTCTAACGACTCAAGTAATGTGCTCCTTTTTTGGATAGCAGAAGCGCCAAGCAACTGAAATTTTTGATTTAGCAGTGACCTTGGAAAAGGGAACGAAAGCTTCACGTAATACGCCTCTACGAATTTCGAAGACAAACCCTAGTGGCATTGAACGATTCGCAATTGCGTGAAAGGAATCTTCGTTGTCCATTTCGCATCTTCGTCGCTGCTACTCCGAATAACACGATTCCTTTTGTTGTGTGTTGTTTCTTGGCGATTGCTAGTGTGTGGGTGCTTTTTATCAAGCTCATCGCTGTGGTGTGCGTTTGCATCCAGTGTGTTTGAGTTCGCCCAGCATTGCATACAGTATGCAGTAGCATGGGCGAAAAAGCATCAACATCGAGCACAGATGGTTGGACTTGATGGTGTGCGTTGCACTGCGCACTGTACGTACGCGCCTGCTTTGTTGTTTGGAGTCGCACGACCACCAACGCAAAGAATCAGCTGACGGTTTGTTGAGATTGCGTGATGATTGCAAGGAAAATAAACACACTTGCAACGCGAGTTGGTTTTTCGCGATGCTTCCGAAATTTGTTGACATATGATTAGAATCCGTTTTTGTTCATCTAAATATCTTGTTTTTGTGCGAAAACATGCCAATGCAATGGAATTTATTGATAGTAAATGTTTTGTGTTGTTACTTTACTTTTTTCGATCGGTCGGTTATTCATCTACAAATTAATTTTCTCTCAGGTATGCATTTCTCGCAAGCTGTGGCCATTATACAATCTCAAGTAGGAATTATTAAGGGTGTGCAAGTACTTTACTCGGATACGGTAAGAAAGCACGTCCCGTTGTGGCAATGAGTCACAAATCCTTAACCTTACCTCCTTCCGCAGAATCCGCTGTGTGTCGATATAATCATCAACCTGCCACAGGACGGCATCCGTCTTATCTTTGACCCGGTACAGCAGCGGTTGAAAACGATCGAAGTGTTCAACATGAAGTTGGTGAAGCTCAAGTACTGCTCGCTGCCCTTCAACTCGCCCGAAGTTGTGCCATCGATCGAAGAGATCGAACACTCGTTCGGTGCCACCCACCCGGGCGTGTACGATGCAGCAAAGCAGCTCTTTGCGCTGCACTTCCGTGGCCTAAGTTTCTATTTCCCCGTCGACAGTAAGCTGCAGCCAGGATACGCGCACGGTCTTGGCTCGTTACACTTTCCCAGTGGTGCTTCGCCGATCGTTTCTAAAATGGCCATCTACTCGGGCGTTAGTGTCATTGACAGTCGTCCACCACCACTGCCCTTGTCCTGCTACCAACAGCAACTCTATCTGGAGGCGGCCACCGTGCTGCGAAACGCGCACGGTACGCGTGGGCTCCGGTTGCAGCTTTACACCGAGGGTTCGCTGCGTGCCCTCGAACCCCGAAAACAGTGTATGACGCGCGAAATCATGTTCGGGGACAGCTGCCAGGATGTTGCCAGCAGTCTCGGATCACCGTCAAGGTAGAGACAAGAAACTTAAAAAATGTGGTCTCTGTTTCTCATTCCGTTTTAAACTGTTTTTAGGGTGTTTTTCAAAAGCGAGGACAAAATGAAAATTCATTCACCGAGCGCCCACCGCCGCGTACAGTCAAAACGGAGCGATTTCTTTTTCAACTATTTCACGCTCGGTATCGACGTACTGTTCGATGCGCGCACACACAAGGCAAAGAAAATCATTCTGCACACCAACTACCCGGGACACTACAACTTTAACATGTATCATCGTTGCGAGTTTCAGTTACAGCTTGCTGCCGACAAGTATGTAAAAAGCTCTCTTAAGGCTGGGACGTGGGACACAGGAATCGGTGTTTGATGGATACACTGTCTCTATTTTAGGGTAACCGAAGATGCGCCGCTTGATGCACCAGTGACGATAACAGCGTACTCAAAGTGGGACACAATCGCATCACGATTGGCTACGGCTGAGCGGCCCGTTGTGCTGCATCGTGTCGGTTCAACCAACACGGCCAACGTTTTCGGTTCGACATTCAGCTATGGCTATCAGGACATCATTTTCGAAGTAATGCCTAACAACTTCATCGCCTCAGTTACGCTGTACTTTCCGCCGACCCCGTTTCATGTGGTAGACTGGAACTCTGCCAGCTCCGGTGGTCACAGCAGTAACGTAGGAAGTACCAACCGAAATGTGGCACTACTGCAAGAGGCTAACAAACAAAGCAACATTCGCATAGCAGCATGACCATCTAGTAACAGTGACCGTAGCTCATTGTTTTAAAGATCTTCGGTCTCCGGTTAAACGTGGTCACCAAGTAAGTCCACCGTTTTAGCGACCCCTCAAAAACATCGAAATTGGTTTTTGGCAGTGCTTATCAGTGATCTGTTTTTCAAACAGCAACAGCATCAGCAACTTTCCGTTGAAATGTTCAGCCGGTACACAAAACTAATCGATCTGCCATTGGCGGGTAAAAGAGTTAAACACACTGTCAGTAACTGTATTTACGTTCATCCGTCACCCTTATCCTGCAGGCGAGTCTACTCCTCCACGCCTGCACAGTTTTTGCTGTTAAAGAAGATCATCCTGTAGAAACGATTTTCTATTTGAGTTTTTCTGTGTATCTTTATGTTAACTTTCTCCCTATCTTCTTTTTCTTATATTAATAATCGAATGCTAATGGTTAAGAAAGATTTTTTAAGTGTTATCATAGCTTGCGGTACTTCTTTATGAATTACACCAGGCACGGGCTGAGATGGGTGAAGTTGTGAACGGATTCTAGTTGATTAATTTCAATTTATCGGATAGCTTTAAGAGTGAAACAGCATAAACAAATATACAAAAAAAAACCCACGAAACAACAAAAAAACACACAAAAACTTGAAAAAAATCTAAGTTATAGACAACACGGAAGCAAGGACACGTAAACAAAAAAAAACGGAATCAACTCTGCAACCAAAAATGTACGTAAAAACATGTGTAAAAAGTTTCTAATGTAAAGTGAAAAAGGCATCTTCACAACAATCGGTATGTTGTTGTCGGGCTCCTGAACCGTGCAAGTTCTCCAGCAGCCCAGGTCTCAGGGCGTTTCCACCGGTTTCGGGGTGCGAGACGTGTTATGCGCTGACCACAAGAAAAACTAACACAAAACCAACACCGAAACGTAAAAAAGCGATAAATGTGATTTAAAATATCTTTTTATTTCCCCTCTGGTAGGAAGATACCATAAAAATACGAAAAAATGAATAAAAGCAAAAAATAAGTTTATCATTTATAAGGACACTCAAAAAGCAGTACTTTGAATTCATTTATTTCGGCCGAACCGAACCGAGTGTATGGAATCGCCCACGTGTAGGAAGTAATCCCGGTGAGTAATTGAGCATATAAATAGAACGAAGCCGTCTTTTCCGTGTCTAACAACTAGGCATCTCTAACTTTATTATGTACACATTAGAAATTCAAACTAACGGACTCTGCGTTTACTTATCGGACACTTCGAACGTTTTGCTGAGCGATATCTGTTTCCTCATCAGATCGTCCTCCGTCAGTCGAATGCTGATCGGAGGGATGAGGGCGGCCGCCACGACGCGATTTTCGGCGTTCAAAAAGTTAAAAGTAGCACAAGCCTGCTCCGTACCGAGTACTTCCACGTTGATCTTGTGCTGCTTCATGAAGTCGATAATTTTGCGCGAAAAGGCCGGCGTTATGGTTTGGTCGCCGATACCAACCACCAACACGTCAATCTTTGGTTCGATGGCGCAGAACAAGCTGAGCGTTGCGTCGTTTATGTCCTCGTAGCTTTCCACATTCCACGAAAGCACAGTCCGGGAAAAGATGGCCATTGGACCTAAAACCACCATTTCGTTGTTCAGCCTAAAACCGAACTGACTGTACGAGTTGATCATCAGCCCGGCGTCGGCCTCCTTATTCAGAATGGTTACGGACGTTTTGCCGTCGCTTTCATATGTGGATCGTCGCGCCAGTGTGGTGCTGCCGACAAGAGGTAATCAAGCTTATTATTCGCCCCCGGGTCGTAGGGTGAAAAGTCTATTTTACCGTACCAGATGTTCCTTCGAAGCGATCGCTGCGCAATTTTTCCTAGTCCGTGTAAAACGTTCATCTTTGCCAGGTTACAATATACTTTCCTATGTTTGAACCGCCTGCTAAATAAGGATCAGTTTCGGACAATGTTTACAGAATCCGCGGAGAACTGTCAACGGGTTCTGGTTGGTCACAGCTGATGGTTGGTCGATTGTAGTGCTTTCGACGAAATGAAAAAGAACTTAAATTTATGCTCAATTTTGTTTTGAAAAGATTTAAAATAAACGCCGAATATATGTTGCTTAGTAGCTCTTCAAAATCAGGTATCACATTAAAATTGAGAATGGTTTGATCTGATTTTTACTACAGAATGTTACGCGAATTGGTTTTAGCGAAGGACATTTTAACGGAATTATGAAGAAAACAAAACACAATCGACGAAGCTAAAGTGACAGTGAATAACCGAATGACAGCCCGTGAAGGAAAGCACAGGAGCGTGCACCTGTGTGTGAGTGCGGCCAAACACACTCCGAAGGCATTGCGTGAAAGCCCGTGAACCGAATAAGCCGAAACAAGTTTTTTTCCTTCGCCCCAACCTTCCGTAGCGCTCTGTCGCTTCCACAATTCGGCAGCAACATTAGATTAAACATTAGGCATTAGATTGTAGGTCGTCCATGCTCGTGGTAATAGCCGTCGTCGTCATCATCGTTTCTCTCTAATTCTCTCGCACTCGCTCTCTCCCCGCACGGTGTGTGTCAATCGATTCCCAGAGTTCGTGCCACGACAATTCCCACAAATAGAGTGAAGTGATGGATGAGCATAAATAAAGTGATGAATGCAGTTGGAGCGATGTTGTAAAATAGCTAGTGAACACGGGAACGGGATGCGTTCGATGCAAGGCAATGTTAAATAGCGCAGTTATCCGCAAACTCAGCATCCAAAGCAGTAGTATCTAGCCAAGGGTCCGTGGCACCGTGTGCGAAGAGAAAACTCAAAACTGCCCCCCGAAAATCGTGCCCCAAAAACGGATGCAACGTCAACCGGGCCCAAGGAACGGTGTTTTTCCCTTTCTTTACACGAGACTTGGCTTCATCGTTTTACTCGAGCCCACCCGTTGATGATGGTATCACCTCCGGTCCAACCGTGCAGGGCATCCGAAGGCGATTTGGATTGTTTCCGGACCCGGCCCAAAATGGGTCAGTGGCTAGTGGGTTATGCGGCGGCTACCACGAAGCAGCCGACGGTGGCCTAAGAGCAAGGCGTAAATAGAGGCGTGTGGCTCTCAGAAGGTGGCGCATCGGCGAGCATGCAGGTGACTTCGAGCCAACAGCATAAGTGACGGGTTGACGAGTTTGTCATTCAATCGAAAGCGAAGCGCGAACCACGTTAGGAAAGATAAGGACACGCGTCCGGTCCGGTGGCCGTTGCGGGTTGCGCTATAGTTAGTGTTGTAGTCATTGATGTACTCTTCTCTGTGCTTTCGCTGTCGCGAACGGTGACGCCTAGTTTGCTGCGATCTTCCGATCTGGCCCCCGGGTGTGGACAAAGTGGCGCACTGCTGCATTAATTAAGTTTCGCTAACCGATTGGCGAGGAGGAGTGGAGTGATTCTCATTACCATGGGAGGCTGCAAGTGACACTTTTCGCGACGATCCGTGCTGCAGTATTCCCGGAAAAACCAGTGACGGTGATGAGTAGTGAAAGGAAAGCCTCGTTATCGTCGTAGCAACCACATTCCAAGGGGAAAATGAAAACCCGAAATGTACCCATTTTCGCGTATCGTCATGATATTTTGCACTGGAACGTAGCGCAGCAGAAGCTAAAAGTAGAAAAGTTTTAAACCACCCGGAGCTGTTGATTAAGTATGACGAGTGCTTCGGAAGGAACGTGTTAGTGTGGACGGGTTTCGATGGTCGCGACGGACAGTTAATCAAGCGGAAATCGCTGTGAATCATGAACTTCACTTTGTTCGAGAACGAGAACATTTGCCAGCCGGAGCTCTGTAGCAGTGATAACCGGAATAAAACCCAAAACAAAAACCAACCCGAAGCAACATAGCAATCTTAGGTTTTTCGTTTTGGCATTCGATCATCGTCCACGGGTTGGTATTGGAACCCGGAACCCGGAACGAAAATGGACGAGAATGCGCTGATCGCCCGGGCGAAGGAGGAGCGGGAGAAAATTTTCCTACGCTACGAAAAGGGCCGGGAAGGAGGCGCCGAGATTGACCCGTGGGAGGACCCACAGTTCGAGGTCTACCATCAGACCGATAGGTAAGATGCTGGAATCAGTTCAATGGAACGGAGAGGGAAATTGTACACCCAAACCCCTACTGTGCCCAAACGCCTACCTAGTCACACAGCATAGGCCTACTACTACCGAGGTCACGTTCTGCGTTTCGCAAGATTGGAATTGGTTAGTTCTTTGATGTCGTTCAGTTGTCGCCAACATGCTTGCCATCGAAGGAAAACAACTATGTCCGCGCTGAGAACCAACAAAACGTGCGTGGGTGGGTACATGTGCGTGGGTTACTATGTTTGCCGAACTGCACGTAGGCTAGGCCGGCCCCAAACCCCCCGCCAGTAAAGATTGGCCCACTTGACACTACGTTCCATTCACCGGCCTCCAATACGTGCGTTACGTGAATCATGTTAATTCATCGTTGACCTTTGCTTACACCAAAGCATCCCCGCACGAACTGTGAGTTCCCGTTGCAAACGCCATGCATCTTTCTCGTTTAAAATGTCTTCTTCGAAAAATCAAACAAAAGATGATTTCTCTTTGTTTAGAGTGATTTATGGGTAAATTTTTTTCGTCAATATTAAATACGTAAATAAGTTTCAAAGGAAACTAGATGTTGGCGAATTTTAATGACAGTAGGCTGAACGCCGCAACCCTCTGATATGAATTGCTTTTGATTCGTAAACAGGTAATTCCTAATGAAATATGGTTTTTTTTATCATAGCCCAACACACACATCTAAATTCGGGTTTTAATTTTCCGTTAGAGTTTAGGTGAAAGTAGCAGGACAACCAAAGAAGAGGGTTAAACAACATGCAATCCTATTGCATAACTTCAAGGCATGCTTGGCTACTCGTTTCGTTGGTGCAACTTAAGGAAACTTGTTCCAAATTTCATTGCCTCTCATTTGATATACATACTCCAAGTGGTTGTAATAAAAATTGTGAATAATTCGTTCACGTTGTCAGTTATTTAAACTTCGATTACTCTGTTTCAATGTAATACGTTCACCGAACCATTCAACCGAACTGTTGCGTTACATTGGTTGTGCATCATCAAATTCAATCAACCAAACTGGAAGTAGGTGCTTCCTTTTTCGGCGCTTTGATGGATTCGTGCTCACGTTCACTCGGCACTGCCACCCGAGCCTTTCGCCCACGGAACTCTTTGTCTTTGCATGCCCACCGACGGTGCGGTCACTTTCAATTTCGTTTGCGTGTTACCCTCTAAACGTACGTAACAGCACCCCGATGGTGTACCGATTGGGAATCTAGTTCCCGCCAACTGGTTGGGGCCACAAGCAGAATAATTTAAAAATTTCATTCCGGGCGTAGGTGCCCGCAAGCGAGCAAACCAATCGGCGGTCATTTTGCAACCCGGAAAGACGGTTCACATTCTTGCTAACCCTGGTTTGCGCGAAAGGATTGGCTTCCATTCAAAGCACCGAGAATATTTTTATTGCAAGGCAATTTTATAACACCATGATTTCTGAAAAGCCTTATTATTCTCATTTTTCCACCAAACACAGGTATGGATTCATACACGACAAACGCCTACCACGAAAGCGCGATCCGCACGAAGCCAAAGCGACGGAGATCGAAATGGAGCGTGTAAAGAAGTGGCTGAAGATGCTGGGCAAATCCCCAATAGACACCCTACCGCCCACCAAACCCATCAAACGGGCCCTCCAGTGGGAGGATCGTGCGGTACAGGTGAAGGTACGGAAGCGGGTCTACAAGGGCATCCCGGAGAAGGTCCGCCGGCAGGTGTGGTGCAAGCTGCTCAACCTTAAGGAGGTTATGGCCGGTAACCAGGATAAGTACCGTGAGATGCTACTGTTGGCCCGCCAGTGGAGCACCGAGGCCCGGCAGATTGATTCGGACGTCAATCGGCAGTTTCGCGAGCACATCGACTACCGGGAGCGTTACAGTGCGAAGCAGAAAAGCCTCTTCAACGTGCTGGTCGCATACAGCATGTACAATTCCGAGGTGAGGACGAACGGAGGGCGCGCGCGGTGAGTGCCAAAATCCTGATTGATCCTTAATGTGGGTTACCCGCCCAACAGGTTGGCTACTGCCAGGGCATGTCGGGATTGGCCGGAGTGTTGCTGATGTACATGGAGGAGGAGGAAGCATTTTGGGCGCTCAGTGTCCTGCTGGCCGATAAGAAGTTTGCAATGCATGGACTGTTCATTGAAGGTACGAAATCTTGTTGTCCTTGTGAGATGTTGATTAACCACCGATTGTCCCCGTTCTACGCAGGCTTCCCCAAGTTGACCCGCTTTCTAGCGCATCACGATAAAATAATAACCAAATTCATACCAAAGCTAAAGAAACACTTCGATCAGTACAATCTCGACTCGATCCTGTACTCGTTGAAGTGGTTCTTCGTAGTTTTCATCGAACGGGTAAGTCGAACGGGGCACAAGAGTTTTCCGCACCCCTTCACGTCACCCCTTCTGCTCTTCGCTGTTCTAACTGTGGCCGTTGTGTTTCCCGTTTTCACTCTCATTTGACACGCTAATCGGTATCGGCACCACACCAATCCCATTCTTACACTCGGTACACTCCTGGGCTGTGCCAATAATTGTCATTACTTCGCGTGGCACGTGTATGTCTCTCTGTGTGTGTGCGTTTGGTTGTGTGCTGTGGCACCGTGTGGCGCTCCGGAACCGGGTGAACGTGGTGTGGTGTGTGCAGATACCGTTCAGCTTATGTTTGCGCGTTTGGGATGTGTATCTGCTCGATGGCGAAAAGGTGGTCACTGCCATGGCCTACAATATACTGCGCTTGCATAAGAATCGCATTCTCAAGCTCAAAGATATGGACCTCATACTGCAATACATTCAGGTAACCGACGAACGTTCACTACTAGGTGTCCAATAGGCGGCACTACGGACTCGGTCAGTTACACGCACTTTTTCCCATTTCCCCCGTAGACCAAACTGTACGAGGATTTCGGGTACGATGACGATTTTGTGCTCAAAAATCTCGAACAGTGCATGGAAGAGTTGCGGAAGGCCGGTCTGGAGCTACCGCCACCGGCCAGCGAAATAGAGCTGCCGAAGAAACCGTTCGGCGTGTTCGTGGAACCGACTACCGAGGCCAAGGTAACCATTTTTATGTTAAGGCAAACGGGGTCCCGATGCTGTTAATACTGATTTATTTATTTTAACCTTTCTTCACTTATCCCACCGTAGATCGGTCGACGGAAGCAAGAGTTCACCGAAACGGAAAAAGATGTTACGGAAGCGGTTAAACTTAAGTATGTGGCACCCGTTTTTTTTTGTTCTGTTACACGGAATGTAATCGTTGTTGCGGATATGCTTTCAATTTTAGGCGTGAAATTACGGAACAGGAAATTGCCACCCTCAGCCAAGTTGCAACAACATCCGGTGGTTCCAGCCAACATCTTAATACTGGTAAATGCCTTCCGCCCTATGATTCGTTTGTTCTTTTTTCAAGTGTGGATTCTCGTTACACTAAACACAGATGCACACACTGCCTTTTGGAGTGTCGGTTGTTTGTTGCTTTGCAAAGGTTTAACTTTGAACATGCCGATCTTCACGGCCATACGTAGCACCAAGATACTGAACAGGCACGCAAGCGGTGTATTAACACTCACCGGAACATTCTTTCCATTGTTTACTCCAGTGCTGCCACGGGTTTGCATTTAAAAAGGACGAATTCCCTGAACCGATCGTATCTTGACGTCGTTACACATTGTTACACAAAAAGACGAGAACGATAAAGTTTGATTCTTTCCACGGCCACAAAGAGTAACGAGAAGGTGTGTGTGTGCGGGTGTGTGTAGTTCTATTTATCAATTTTGTCAGCTCTTCAATCCGACATGCTGTGAACAATGCACAAAAGCACACATAAACAGAGCAATGCTTTGATTTGAGCAATAGATTCAACCCACCGCCATCAGCGTACTGGCCATTGATGCTTCTTAGCCTTTTTGTTCTGCCTTGTCCACTATAGCCACTACTGATGGGAAGAAGTTTGGCATTAAACAATTTCTTTTGTTTGCAGTGCACATTCCAGAGTCGGAGGATGGCGGTTCGCTGCTGGGCAGTTCCCGTAAATCGCTTGCCGACACCTCGGTCACGTCGACCGCCGATCTGAGTGTCCTGTCCGGTGGCCAAAGTCAGCGATCGCACCAGGCGTTCGATTTCTACGTCGAAGATCAGAAAGTGATCCCCAGCGAGGACGAAGGTGACGGTGGCGAAAGCAGTCCGGTGTAAGTAGCGCTCTGAATGTTGGACATTTTGAAACAGTTTCGTCCGTTTGTTTTCCCATTTCGGATTTCGAAAGTAGATAGGTCCGAGGCACGTGGCAGTGGTCACTGTAGCAATCCGCGGTTTCATTGTTCCTAGAAACGTCGGTTTTATTCGTTCCTTTAGACGATCTAGCCTTTGCTTCTAGCCTTTCCTCGTAGCACGGTTTAGTGTTCGATGTGTGTTTCTGGTTCGAGTTCCTGGTAGAATAGTTTAGCGCTTTCCGTTGGTACGCTAACCGATTCTGACTGGTTGATATGTTAGCGTTAGCACGTGTGTTATCGCCGACCTCGGGTGCGGTTGACTGCAATCGCCAAAGGAGTGTAATAATGCCCCTTTTTCTCTCTGTGCCCATTCTTTCTCTCAAGTCGTCGTTTTGTTTCAGATCAAAGCGAACTCAGTCTTCGGCATCCGCGAAGATGCGCGGCGAGGCCCCCGTTGGCCGTTCCTCCACCGCCGCCTCCACGAAGAGGCAAACGAAGCTTAGAAGTGCCGCGTAAGTTGTGTGTTGCTTCTAGGCCACTCGCTGCGTGAGGTGTAGTGAAACTTGGAGCGTGTTCTTTGTCCAAACTCTTGGTTGGTTCGTGCGTCTCGCGCCACAACCAGCCGGGATAGAGTTTAGTTAGAAATCGGATTCACGTTTTATGTTCGGATTGTCTATTTTTTTCCTTTTCTAGCAATAAGGTGCCTTCCAAATGTAAGACAAATGCAGTGAAGTAGTATTTGGCGTGCCCATTTGGAATACATCTGGTGTTCAGTAAATAGAACTCATTTTTGCTAAAAAATTTTAGTGTTTCAAATTGAAAGTGTTGGGGTCGTCTGTTGGTTGAACAATCGAGAATAGATAGTTTGGGGAATAAAAAATGAGGAAGAGCTGTATAAACTCCTGTTCGGCGATCGCTAATTGGCATCTGAGCTTTGTCTGTGCACTTGTTTTGCGCTGCATAGGACAGTTTTCCTTTTGCTGCGTCCACCCGAAACCGAGCGCCTAGTTAATGTAGTTTTTCATTTCTTTTCTTCTTGCTCTCTTCTCACACAAACAAACAAGTTCTGCCATCGGTTCCACAAGCGTCGTAGAGCGTAGCCCGTCAACGCTGCAACTAATGACACCGCGGGCCATGTCACCGCATGATGTCGTGCGAATCTACGTGCCTCCGGCACCACCGGAAGAGCAGCAAATGGCAGCCGCAATCGCCAACGGTCGGCCGACGATCGATCGACGGAACGGTGAACGTGGCACGGCGTCGAACCAACAGCACGCCCGACGACCCGATCGATCGTCAAACGGCGATGGCCCATTCGAAGGGACGGTTAACGACGACGACGACGACGATGACGAAGGTGAATCTCAAACAAGGCGCAACAGTGAAATTGATCTGTACCTGCAGCAGCAATCGGCTCCCATGACCGGGGGACCATCGGCACACGCTAGTGGACGGTACTGCAGCGAGTACCCTAGCGGCGACTTCCAAGGCTTACCGGCGGCGGCGGCATCATCAGTCACGTCGTCGACGCAGCATTACGCCTCGAACGGTCGCTCCAGTTCGTCGTCCCGGCGGGGTAGCATGTCGCGTAAATCGCCCGCTCCGATGCTGGACAGCGAGTTCATCATCGAGTGTAGTCACGTGAAGAACCGTAAGTACGTTCCGGACCATCACAGCAGCCAAAACAGTCTGGTGCTGGGTGGAGCAGCAGCAGTACCGGGCGGAAGTCGGAATGGCTCGGAGAGCAACATCCACCGGATGACGTCGTTCGAAGAGTTGGCCAAAGCAAAGCTACAGCAGCATCTGTCGGGCAGCGGCAGCAGCAACAGCCTGCTGCGAATCACTTCCGATGAGCACTTCCAGCGAAGAACGGCGAAGTTGATCACCGGTGCCGGCGGTATGTCATCGATGAGCCGGATGGCGCGGAGCGAAATGTACGATTCTATCGACCGCGGTCAGCAACGGGGTGACGAACGACGCGAGCTGCATGCCGGAGTCGACGGTTCGATTCCGTCTCGCATAAGCTCCCGGGGACACAAGAGTGACTATAACATCCAGTACCGTAACCTGTCGCCCCAGTTGGGTCCGGCTTCACCGTTCAGCGACGGTGGCACGGGCGACGGTGCAACGACGGAGTGGAGCAGCGGAGGAGGTGTCGAGTATCGGGCATTCAAGGGCTCGTCCCGACAGAACAGTGGTAACGATGATAGTTCACCGTTCGATTACGACCCCCTCTTAGATTGTGGTGTTCCTTCGAAGCGCTACAATCGGTTCTTCAATAACGACGAAGAAGATGAGGAAGAGGACGAAGAGAGGCCCGCAGTAGCGCTGGACGAAACCAACGGGGGACGAAATGCCGGACCGCACCGTGCCCGTGAACGGCGAGACGACGAAGATAAACTGTTGGGCAAATCGTCGGATGATTCATCGACGAGCCCACCGCCAAATGGAAGCTTCCGTCCTTCGCAGTTACCGCAGTATAACCGCAGTACACCCGGCAGCCAGGCGGGTACCGGCAGTCAGGGACGGCAGCAGCGTCCGCGACAGCGTCAACCGCAACAGAACGGAAGCAACACACCGACGAGTGAAACGGTTCCGCTCCTCCCGGCCTCCCCAACGGATGGGTCGGCGTCCCCTGGGAGTACCTTTTCCTCACGCCGAATGCACCCTTCCACTGGTTCTTCCATTCCCATGGCCGCTTCCTCGTCCATTCCCGTTAGCAGCGCAAAGCGCAAGCAATCGACCGACAGTTCGTCGAGCCACCGCCGGCGAGGTTCGAACGCATCGGGCAAACATTCGCAGCAAGCAGCCATCGCGTCTCCACCACCACCACCGTCCGTTGTCAACCAGTCCCGCATTCCGGTCGGTATGAAATCGCCCACTTCCCCGCCCGGCTCGTTGCAAGGTTCGTTCCGGTCCGGTTCGAAAGCGAACCAACCGCGCACTCCGCGATACCCCGACGACACTGGTGGTGGCAGTACAACAGGCGTGTCCCCAACCACCGATAGCCGGTTGCCGCACTACCAATACGGCGGTCCTACGTCGCCAGAGGAACTGCGTTCGCCCACGTTGGGCTCGTTTTCGTCCGGCACGGGAAGCGCGTACTCGTCGCGGCTCGGATCGTCCCGCTCGGCGCACCAGATACAGTCCGATGCGAACAAAATACGTATACAAATCAATCCCTCCCAATCGTACACGACGGGCTAAAGGCAGGCGGTTATAGGAGAACTTTTCTCCAAGCTCTCCAAGAAATGTGCATCGAATTAGTAGAATATGCCCGTTTTCCGATGCCTGGACCCTACTCCACACTACTTAATACTCATAAGAAAGGGGTTTTTGGTTAAGGCCACAACCGAAACGATACAACCGTAACCGAACCATTCCAATCGTTTTGATGTTCTTTTCCATGCGACTGCACACAATATACAAAGTATAAATACGCTGAAATAGGTCCCACAATTGGATCTTTTATTTACCAAAATCTGTACCTCTTACAGAAGGAGGCCGTGCCACCGCCGGCAACGTTTACTTTCGAACGTTTTATTATTAATTTAGAACAGACGCTATCATAGTAGGCCGTGTGGCGCATGTGAGTTAGTGAAAGAGGTACAATGGGCAAAAGAAACGAGGGAACCCTCAGTTTATGACCCTTTTCTGTAGTGTGTCTCCTTTTTTTATCTGAAAGATAGAAAGATGAAGATCTGAAAGATTCGAAGTGAAAACGAAGCTCTTCCGACACCTGATTTTGATTTGGGCATCGAGATCCCGTCCACTCGCTGTCTTACTGTTTGTAGCGTTGTAACACCCATCACGAAACACGACTGTTGTTGCACCACGCATCACGAAGCAATAGAATTTGACTGATCGTTAATGTCGTGCTGCTGCACGGTGGACAAAGAACAAAAAAACGTGCATTTATGAGATTTAGTTTTCATTCTCATCGGAGTCGTGTAGCAACAGAGTACTCTAACGACAATAGCATTTCAAAGAAAGGATATTTCCCCACAGCCTACTACCGTTGTAACGGTCCGAGACTTCCGCCTTCGAATTCGATATGCCAAATCGTTTCGAGACGGTCTGTGTGTGTGTGTACGTGTGCTTGTTAGGGGAGACTGTTTATTGTTCGGTTTTGTTTGCTTGTTGACAGAACAATCGATAAAATGCGAACGTTGTAAAGATGCTATTGATTCTATGTGGCGGTGGTGGTTCTGATGTCGAAACGAAAAACAACACCACGAATAGAGTGCACACTGTGCGAATTTAAGATTTACAAACATATAGCTGTTGAAGGTGCGCAACGAATCGCAATCTAACGGAACTCGAAATGGAAGAGTCGAGAGACAAACAACCGGTACTTGTTAATCATTGAAGAAGTGACGCTAGTGATCGTCAAAACCGAGCTGGTATTAAAACAAATCGAAAGCCGTTCACACGAATGTAACGGTTGTCCAGTGCAAGGCATTTATCAAAAAATATAAACACAAAAACCGAAAGATATTAAAAACAACCCCTTCTTGCTTGGCAGACTGTTTCGGTATCCAATCCTGATTTTAATTTGATTCCTTTCTCGCCTCTCGGTTCACTCTTATGGTAGTGTAAGATACCTCTGGTTGACAATTTCGCTGCTTTCCGCCTGAAACTGAATCTTCAATCATACGCTCGCACATGCGCCCAAACTGGTGAAAACCTATGCGCCGGGGCGTGATTTCTCTCAAATGTACGGAGGTGTGCAAAATGCGCGCTTTTTTTAATAAAACACTACTTAAAAACCAAAAACGGTTGTCCCGGTTTCTTCCCGAATGATACACAGGTTCGTGCTTTTAGGGTTTTATTATTAATACAATTTATTACGATGTTTTGTTCATTTTCATCCTTACATTGCTGTTGTGTGTGTGTGACCATTCCTTTGATTTGCTTGTTTTTTATGCATTTACTGTATACTTTGTTCTCACACACGCTGTTTTTTCTGCTACTGCTAACCGTGTCCGGCAACGCGCTATTCCTACATCCGCTTTTCCGTCGTTCCATAGTTCCTTCTGGTCTTTTTCCCTTCGTTCCGTCCTCGTATGTACACCGGATGGGGCACAGAGTCCTGTGCGTGCCTGTGCACAATACACAGCTTCTATTGGCTGTGCTTCTAGTCCATTTGTTGCATCACCATCGTTTCGACTCAAACCTTTCCTGCTGTGTGTATTTCTTCGTCCCTTGTATGCGGTTTTGTAGGCTTATCGTTCCACTCTCCAAATATCGTCTGTCCTTAAAACACGACGCCATTTCGCGTCTTGCACGATGCACACGTGTTATGTTTTTGTCGAGAAAATCCAACTTATCCAAATTTGCCTTCCATCGATCGATCGAACGCGGTTCAAAACCAGCGCCTACTGTGCATATTGTTTGTTTCCGGCCAGTTTGGTTGTTTTAGTACTGGCATGGGTTAATTATACTAACTTCTTTTAATATATTTTCTCTCCCAATGCATATTGATCCGTGCGCGTCGCCGGTGGACGATGGCTCAAACGTTGCGCCGCAGCCCTCACTTGCAGTTGTCGTCCATTTCGCCATACCGTAACTAATTGTATTTGTTCGCAACGTTCGTGTCATCGTCGACGCGACCTTTTTCTATCATCTGGTTTTAGTTTCCTACAATATCCGCTCCCCGTTGCCCACTTGTGAATGAAGATTCAGTTAAACTACGCTCCAATCGCTCCGTTCGAAACGCCCAAATACTTGCACCCGTGATCAAAGTTGTTCAAAGTTCATGCCTTGGATGGTGCCCCGCCAGTGAGAAAGTGTGCTTTTATTTATCCTTTATTATCGTTTAGATGTAACACGTATAAGAGATTGATCTATTGTGGGTTACACATCTTTCGTTTTGTTCTCTGCCAAATCTTCTGCCCCTATCGGCCCAGAAGAGATCACACGCCAAGTGTCGTTTTATTTACTTTAATTAGGATTTAAAAAATCACTAGCACTGCTGTCGTTCAGTACTAGGGGGACATTCGAGTTTCCAAAGTGGCGATTTAAAAATTAAAACAAAGGTGCAACCACAAGTTACTTCCGTGTGCATGGTGCCGCAACCCAAGCATTCTGGTGCTGTTTGTCTCATTTCTCTACGTTAATGAAAACTAAACAGGCAATGTTCTCAAACATAGCAGACAAAAATGTCATTTGAAAAAACATTTCAATGGTTTTCTACCTTTCCTATACAGACTTTTCGGAAACTTGCGTGATGAGTGCGATAAATGGAATATAGTTTTTGGTGCACAACTTTTGGACCGTAATTTCAATTTAGCTAGCTCGTGTCAACGGGTCTTTCTCTGGGTGCTTCTGCTTGTGAGTGTTTAGTTTCGAATTTACCCCAATTGCCATTGCCACAAGCACCATTTTCCAGTTCATTATAGTTCGTGATGCGTTTGGCTAGGAAATGTTCGTACAGAGAAGTTGCTTGCTAAACTGTCTTTCTTGCGTTGCATCGTTTAGGTCTATCGTGTTTCAGTTCGTTCTGAATCAGCTACTCGCCTGTGCGGGTGCCGCGCGTCCCACGACCAGCGGCGGCCGGTGGCGGGTGTTGGGGAGCGACGACCGAAAGGCAACTTAAATAATTGGCTAACGTGAAGATCAAAGCCGCGTCCGTTCACTGCATCGCTCTCGTTTTTCTTTTTTTGTTAGTTTTATTATCAGCCCCACACGCCGTATTGGGGTTGAAAAACGCCCGACTACCCGAAACCATAAATCGTGAAGATCGATTTTCTACCGCGATTGTAGTTAAAGTCACAAAATCGGAGAAACAACCCACATTTGCATCTTTCCATTCACGCCCCAGGAGTGTTCTGCAGGCAACATAGCAGCCCTTCTATAGTTTGGGAGATTTTCTCATACTTTTAGTGGCGTTTATTTGACACACACACACACACACACACACACACGTTCGGTGCGGGCGGAGACTGCTGTTTGTTGTAAAACAAAAGCCTACGCAACAAATAACCGAGAGAGTGGGCAGTGGAAGTGGGCGCCCAATGGCTACTCCACTCGCGTCGTGGTGTTTATAGTGTTGTGTTGTTTGTTCAGTTTACGTTACTTTTCGCCTAAAATCATATTCTAGTGTGTGTAGCCGGTGGTGGTGTAACACCCCATACACGTTTCAGTCCATTTGAATTCAATTATGTGCATAACCGTAATGCATTTGTAGCAAACTTTGTTTTCTATATTTCTTTGTTGCGTCTCTCTCTCTCTCTTTTCTTGTTCTGTGTTTAGTTACCTCCTTGTGTGAAAGATGATGGCGCGCCCTCGATGGCAGCGCAACCCAGTGACACACACCCGGGGGCTTAACTTAGATAATTTAATTTATAACTTAACAGAATATTCTAATTTATTTATATGTATATATGTATATGTATGTTATGCTGTATTTTTTATTCTTTTTCTGCTTATCATTTTGGGGTATTATATAGTTTTCGGGGGTGTGTTACATTTTTTCCGTTATACTTTTCATAATATAATTGTTTGATGTTTGTTTTCATTAGCGCATTAGTCATTTGTATTCACGCCACATCTTTCCCGGTGGCCAGAGCTTTACCACATTCTCTCTCTCCCTCTCCCTTTCACTTTATCGCTCTCATTTGTCTGATTTTCACCACTTCTTGCCGCACATGCTTACTATGATTAAAATGTAACTTTTATTCACTTTTGTTATCTTGTTTTCATTTGATTCTGTACATCAATCTTTACTTATTTTTTTCCTTTTAAATCCAAGATGTTCAATACACTATTGCGATCACTTGTTACCATTATAATGTGCAACTACTTTTGTCTCAGCAGGTTTGCGCACTGATGAGATGGGTGTAACTGTAAAAAAAAACTCAATCCTGTTACATTCTAGTGGGCAGCACATTTGTAATGGGATCTCTCTTCGTTTCCGTGGCAACCCAGCAATCGATGCGCGGCCGGTGCAACTGTCAAGTTTTGATTATACAGATATCTCTCTCTTTATTTCTTTCTTTCTCTCGCTCTCGTCAAAGGTTACGGCCGTAACGAGTTTCGTGTGTTAAAAGTTGTGTGGGGTTTTGTTACTTGCACGAAGGCGTTTGCGGCGGCTACAAGTCTTACGTCTTAATCTTCGGAAACGTGGTTCGATTCCGCACAACAGCGTACCGAGCGGCGTTTGGCGGAGAAGCGAAGGTGGACCAACGGAGGGCGGCCACGTGTGGTGTGGTCCCACCACCACGTGCAGAACCGACCGAAACCGCCGTCTCATGATTACTCGAACACGGTTCGGGGTGAAGGGTGGTCAGTAGCCAGCATCGATTTTCGCCCATCTCCGCTTACTTACGCGTCGCACTTTAGTTTGGGTTGCGATAAATATTGGAGGCACTACCACCGGAACCGCTGCCACGGTGCTGTTGATTATTTGTGCCCGGCGCACTGCGCTCGTTACGGGGTTCCTAGAAGTTCGGGGAAACGAAATCGATAATTTTAATTCTGCGAATTAAAATTAAAGTTGAAAGATAAGAATACGTTTAATCATCTCCATTCATCGTCGGTCGGTTTCTTGATGAGCTCATGTACGATAGCAATGTGTTCACACTGCGCGCGTTACAATGGACACAATAACTCACCCTGTAGTGATCTCTCGAAGAGCCACGATCACGATCGCCACCACCGCCGCCACTTCTGTAGATACCACCACCATCGCCACTGTCGCGACCTCCGTCGTAGTCGTTGTTGGAGGGCCGCGGACGCCCGTAGTCATTCGGGCCCCGCCGTTCCTCGCGGTAAAAGTCTCTCGGGCGGTTGTTGTAGCCACCGCGCGAATGATATCCACCGCCTCCGCCACCATTGCCCCCGGCTCCGTTGTCGTGATGATCTTCTCCGTTGTTGTTGCTGCCGCCTCCACCGCTGCCGTTGTTGTTCCGACGGTCATAGCTCTGATAACCCCGGCCACCACCGTTATTGTCGTGATGGCTGTAGTTGCTCCGATTGTTGTAGCCGCCTGTTGTTAGAAAAGGTCGCAAAACGTTAAACACGGAAAATCGCTGCAGACACCAAACAACTTACCGTAGCTGCTACTGCCGCCCTTGTTATAGCCTGAGCCACCATGGTACCCTCCACCGCCGCGACCGTACCCATCGTAACCGTCATCACCTCCGCCGCGATCATTGTACTTGCCGTACCCGCCACTACTGCCGCCAGCGCCGTGATACTTTCCTGGCCCATCATAGTACTGGCCCTGGTTTTCGCGGCGATTGTGGTACGAGTGGTTCGACGGTGGTGGTGCTTCGTGTTTGCGCGTGTCCTCCTCCAGTTGGCGCTTTTCGTAGTGCTGAAAGTCATCGAATATCGACGACTGGTGCTCGAAGCTGTGGATCACCTGCAGCGCCTGGATTCCCTTGGCGTTCGGTACCTCCTGCGTATCGCGCGAGTTGGTCATCGATTTGTTCTCGTTGTTTTCGAGCCGAATGTGACGCAGGTGCGAATTCGGCACATCCTTCACGTAGATCCACCGCACCTTGAACGTGCCCTTCCACTTGTCCTGCGACCAGACGCTCGAGTTGGAGTTGTAGTCCACGGCGGTCATCATTTGCGCCACGCCACAGAAGTGACCGGAGCCGTTGACGGAGAAGAACAGGTACACCATGCCGTCCTTCTCTTCTCGCTCGCGGAACGCCTGATCCAGCCGCTGGTTGCCGTGCTCGGTCGAGCACCAGATTTCGTACTTGATACTGCGGTGAATGTCGTCCTCCGAGTACGATTTGATAACGAAGAATCTGTTGACGAAATAGGAAGTGACTCGTATGTTGTTCGCTGGCGGACGATTCCGTCTGGCATGTCTTACCTGGCCAGGTCGGCCGTTTTCAGAATGTCCAACGTAGAAGGGTTGTAGTTGTTTTTGGTTTTCAACTGATCGAGTATCATCTGCGACTGCAGCAGCTTGTTGGCGAGCTCGGCATCGGCCGACGGCGAGGGCGAGCGTGCATGGCCGGACGAGCTGGCGGATGCGGATGGTGCAAGGCCTACGCCACTACCACCAGCACCAGCGCTAGTCGAGCTGCTGTTGTCCACACTGTCGGATCCATATCGGACACGTTCGGTTGTTGCCGGAGGCGATTGATAGTTACCTCCGGGACCACCGTGATGATGGTTTGGGGGCCCACCAGCTGGACGTCCCGATTGGTACGAAGAACCCACACTAGGTTGATCCAGGTGCTGGCGCTGTTGTGGCTGCGACGATGCGCCACCTCCATGGTGTTGATGCTGGCCACCGTGATGCTGGTAGCCACTGGTGTTACCAACACCACCCATGCCCATGTGGCGATCACCCATCGCCGATCCACCCGTAGGTCCGCCGTATCCTGCGTTGCTATGGTTTCGAGACAGGCTATGGCTGTTGGTAGGATGTGCTGGACCCTGCGGATGAACCGACTGGCTGTAGCCGTGGGATCCCGACGGGTGTTGCTGTGGCGCATGTACCGGATACTGCGACGAGTGGTTGCTGCTTCGCGAGTTTAGTGCCTGTTGCTGCTGTTGCTGCGAGGACATCGGTCCGCCTGCAGCGCTGCTGTTATTCCCAACGGAAGATCCCGCTCCAACATTGTTTCGATCGCCGCCACTAGATTGCTGTGGTAGTTGTTGATGCTGTTGGTGCTGGTGCTGCTGCTGCTGGGGCTGGTGCTGTTGCTGCTGGGGTTGCTGCTGCTGCTGGTGCTGTTGCTGCTGCTGTTGTTGTTGCTGTACCTGTGCCTGCCCGAGTGTTGGCCAACGGGAGCTTTGCATTCCTGCCGGTCCCGTGTTGTGACGGTGCGAATCGTGATGCGATGGGTGGTGCAGTTGCGATCGATCACCTCCCGGACCACCTCCTCCCGACTTCAGTTGAGCCGATTCGGCCAGCGGCGATGGTTCCATCACAGGCGGCGGAATGATTGGCGGCGGCGTCGGTGCGACCATGGCCGAACCATTCTTCGACGGCGAATCCCAGGTGCCAATGTCCATATTGTGCTTGCCGGGTATCATTGGTGGTGGTGGCATGCCAGGGCCCTTCTTCTTCACCGTGGTACTGATGGTGTTCACTTGCGGTTTTGCCGGTTGCGAAGCGATCGAGGCCCAGGTCATCTTTTTGGGAGCTTCCTTTTGCTGCTGCTGTTGCTGATAGTGTTTCGATGTGGAGTTGCTGCCCGCCGAATGGTTGCTACTGTGCATGGAACCGATCCCAAGTCCTTGCATACCGTGCTCAACATTCTGTGTAATGACAAAAAAATCCGACAGCCTTAGCACTCGCTTTTAACGCACACTGATGGCTCTCACTCACCTTGACACTATCGTGGTAAGCCCCATGATTACGGTAGTAGTCATCGTTCGACTTTTTCTGATGTCCGACACCACCCGGGCCGTGATTCACTTGCGCACTCCAAGAATTATAATCGCCGTTTCCTGTTCAAATAAGCCATTTTAGAGACCGATCATTATTGTTTGCAAGAAAAGTCATATTCCAAATACAATTCGCTTGTAACGGCCAACTAACCCCCGTGGTGCACCTCTTCCGTTTTGTGCATTTTTTTTCGAAAATGCGGTGCGATTACGTATACGATCGATAAACGTGAACCGAAGAAAGGACTCGCCACTTTCGAAAACACGGAATGCAATAAAAGTCCTATTTTTGGTAAATAAACAGTTTCAACCGCAAGCATGTGCAGATCACAGCGCGGTGCCGTCCACAGTTGGCACACGATCAACCAAAGCCAGTCGTGTCGGATTGATCGGTTGTTTTCATCTATTAACCACCCTTCAGTCGGAGGACAAACTAAGCGTCAAAATTACAACAACAAAAAAACATGAACGCAACCTTCTTTTTTTACTACCGGCACAAACGAGACGTACGTAAAAAATGCCGGTTCCACCACGGTGTGAACGTTCGGCAACGACGCCGAAGCCCCAAGGTCCGAGACCCTCAAACTGGTTCAACACCCAAGTTCATCGTACTTTTCTTCTCCGCCCCGTTTCTTACACCTTTCCACCGCAAACGGCGGGGCGGCCACATAACGACGCGCAGCGCGATCTCGTATCTCGCGGAAAACTCCAATCGCACCAACACGACAAACAACACTCGCAGTAGGCTTATGGGGAGTGCGCGAGTGTCTGCCGCGCTTGGAGAGGAAGATCACGATGGGTATTCTCTTTCATTCATGCTTTCGCTCACTCGCTCTCGTTGATTCTCTTTCTTTCTCTATACTCTCTCGCTCTCTTTCGCGCATTAAAGCGGAATACTAGACAATGATTTTATGTAGCGATGTGGCGCGCCTCGTTCTGATCGTCGACTCGCGATCGATACGTTCCGGATGTTCCAGAATGGATAGTCGGCAAGTAAATGCGTATAATAATGGGGCTCGCAATGCACGGTACGCCCAATCGCCCACAGAAAAAGGTCCTTATCACGTACTCTGTGTCCCGCGGTCATCTCACACGAATGGCTCTTTTCCAGAAGATCCAGATTTCATTGCTCCATGCTCAGAAACAGCAAATAGGCGAGACACGAGACTCGGCAGACGTCTGGCAAACATTCCTACACAAACACACGTGCACACACGTGCACGAAAAGAACCTCTTCGGCACTCTGTGTGGATCCGCTTTGTTGTAATGTATTTCCGCTCTATGCTGGCGTGGAGCCGCTTTGTGCATGTGTGAGTGTGTATGTTTCTCGATCGCAGCTTGCTGTGGAAAGTTCAATGAAACATGCGAACTGCGTAGTGAAACAGTCTACTGTCTGCGCGCACGACAAAGAAGAAACAACGGAATGAATGAAGAAATTCGACCATTGAACGTTCTCCTGGTAGCCATCGTTTCTAGTGACGAGTTTGATAATCAAATTCCTTCACCCTTTCTTTCTAAACACTAAATGGGCAATCTCAAAAATCAAAGCAGAAGTCTGGCCAACAATATCATTGTATCGGACCATCGTACGCCAAAGGTTCGTTGTTTACCATTCTACGCATTCAGTGGCGCAGCAGCAGAGCCTAATGGTTAGCAAACAAATACATAACACACACACACACACGCGCGCGAGGGCTAGCTTTGGCCCAATGTGGCACCGTGTTATCACAAACCAAAGATTGTGTGTGGGTGTAGAAAAGGTAGGTGCCGGTCGGAGGAGAGGGTTGTTTTTTGGGTCATGGGCAAGTGAAACATTTTTCACATTTTCAACCCCAGAGACGAAGCCCCAAAACAGGCCGACATTTTGTCATTTTCCATTCGGCGTTCGATTGTTGTGTCGAATTCTGCCTAAAGTGTCCGAATAGTCCCCGAGTCCCCCACCAACTGGGAAGATAAAGGTTGAAGGTTGAGCTGAGACAGACAGAGAGTAGTATAAGATAGCTATTTACCATGATTTCCTGATCCTTTCATCCGCTGCAAGGAGAGAAAAAGAAGAAAAAGGAAAGGGAAACAAAAACAAGAGTTTAATTAGAATTAGATTAGCCATGCCCGGAGAGATAGTGGCCCAGATCTCATTTCTGGGCGACCTCTTTTTATCGTCAACTTTTTCCCATCGTACCTGATCTGACACGGTTGACATTGGTAGTAGTTGTAGTAGGCTGCTGTTTTGCACTCAAAGCTTCTAACCAGTTGCCGCCTCTAACCCAATCAAGAGCAGTAGGAGAGTCACAATGCGCCGGGAGCTGCACTGGACACGCACACACACACGCAATCGCACACACACTTACACACCGGTGTGCACACTGCAGAAGTTCCGTCTGCCGCTCTGTCCCCTGGCCCGGCAACCGGTCTAACCACGCAACGCAGGAACGCGTCCGGAAGAGATGCTTTCGTGTGGCACGAGATGACGCTGGATGGGAGATGCTGCTGAAAGCTATGGTTTTGTAGTATTCTGAATTTTTACGATTCTTGCACGCAACTGGAGCCGTTCTAACACCTGAAAGAAAGTTGTGTCGCTGCTGCTTGCTTTTCTTGACAAACTTCCAGCGAAATGCACACCTAGGGTGGTGCTATGGCGCAGCCAATCACGATGGTGTTGGCGGCGTCACGGCAGGTGAGTACACAGGATCGAACCCAAACCCGAAGCGGGATGCGGTCCAAGAATAACCCCGCTTACTACGCGACGCACTCGAATGGCGATGCTGGTGGTAGTGGTGGTGATGATTTTCTTTGCTCTCCCTTCGCCACCGCAACAATGATCACTACTCCTTCGGGCACTTTTGTTACGCTTTACACTGTGCACGGCGCTGCACAACGATTCGCAATTCTGTTGCTGCCGCACACGCGCCACCTTCTCCTGCACAGCGGGCGGTGTGGAAAACTTTTTTTCTTTTCAATATTTTCCGACACCTGCACTGCACCGCCTACTGTGCGCCTAACGTGGATCTTTCGAGCAAACTAGACTTTCGGCTCTGTTGCTTTCGATTAACCGCGAACAATGTAACTTACTGTGTGGCGTCGTCGGGTGAAATCTCACTTAGAACCGTGCTGGTCGCAAAAGCCAGAAAAAGAAGCCCTTCCTATCCCCGTAATGGGGATCTCTGTGCACCGAGAAACACACTTGGCTTCCGTATGCGCCGCTCTTGGCAGTAACGGATCACCTGTAATCACGTCCGTGGGCGGAGAGCAGGCACTTTCGCTACGGCCAAGAAGTCCTTTCGGCAAAAACGCAATCAATAGAGAAAAATGGAATTCACGGCACTGCCACTGTCTCAGTTCAAGTCTTTTTTCCGGCAACGACGACGACGACGTTTCACAATATGGCCGAGCCAACTGATGGAAGGTACCAGCAAGCTTTGCGAAAGCTACAGAGTGCAAGCGGGAAAGAGCGAGAGAGGCCGACAGCAAGACTGCTCCGTGTTGCCCGCAAAGCCAATCGAGCGACAAGGACGGCTAGCGGAGCTTAGAGTTAAGCACACTTGACGCTCCGTGTGTTTAGTATGTCGGATTCACTGTTGTCGCGGGTACTTTTTGCTGCAAGTAACGCAAACGATATTTCATATATGATAGAAGAGCGGTTAGGACGCAATATTTCCCGTTAGAATAGCCACATGTTACTGTAGAGACATTAAGTTAACCCAAGCATAGCCATTGGTACAGAAGCAGATGCAAAAACATTAAGATATTACATGATTTTTCATACGTTTCTTGCGGCATGGACAATTGCATTGTTCGGAACTGCTCGATCGAGTAGCCGCAGCGTATGTCAAAACGCTTTGTTCCGGCGTCAAATGGATTGTCAAACTGGAGGTTTCTTTTCCGCTAAAGCTGTTGATCGGGTAGGATGTTTCTCCTGGGCCCTTGCTCCATCAGTGCTGGCCACGTGCCAAACAGGATTTCCTAACACGATCGTTTTACAATCATTTCAGGTATTAACCGCATTCATTCTTCGTTGATTGTCCACAATGGTGACTGCCAAGAAACAGGTACGGAATTTGTCCCTTCGATGTACGCATTTGCTGAACGACGAAACCCTAACCTCATTGTTTCTTGCTCTACAGAAAAAAGCTCTGGAGAGCATCAACTCCCGCCTGGCGTTGGTGATGAAATCCGGCAAGTACTGCCTGGGTTACAAGCAGACGCTTAAGACCCTCCGTCAGGGAAAGGCCAAGTTGATCATCATCGCCAATAATACGCCGCACCTTCGGTAAGCTATCTACGGACGAGCGATTACTGAGAAGTAGAGTTTTCCATTCACGCTCGCCACATTGCCCGTGGAACCATATGGAGTCGATTGAGACTGAGAAGTATGTTTCTGTGGCGGCCACGATGCATCTGCCTCTGTGGTCCTACTGGAAAACCTATGGAGTAATCATACTCACTAACGTGCAGTAGCACCTGGTATCGGTTGCGTTTGTCGACGTCCAATCGTCCAAATGGTTTGCAAAACGGTGTGACAAGATTGGAAACAAGAAAACTACTCTCAGGTAAGGGTTTACGGTAAACGATAACAACTGTTCTTTCACCATTCTGCGCAACAATAGCAAGTCGGAGATTGAGTACTACGCCATGTTGGCCAAGACGGGTGTGCACCACTACAATGGCAACAACATCGAGCTCGGAACCGCGTGCGGTAAATACTTCCGCGTGTGCACTCTCTCGATCACTGATGCGGGAGATTCCGATATTATCCGCAGCCTGCCGGAGGCCCAGACTGGTGGACAGTAGAATACATCTTACTGTAAATATTCCGCTTCTCGGTGCCAGAAGTTACTCATACGGACTGAAATCACCGACGATGTATGAAAATAATAAATTCTTGGTTAAGGCGTAAAATCGGCCACGATTTCACGTAAAACCACACTGAGCCTGCCTACTGATTCAACTTATACGTTCATGATGACCCTATAGCCTTAATTTGAAAGAATCGTCTGAAATTAATGAGAAGATTGTACAGTAAATGATTACTAAGTGCTAGTTACGGGAAATTGTGGCTTTTCAACGATTTGTTCCGAATTTGATGAGATTTTATGTTGAGTACATGTTAGTAGAGCCACAAACCACAATATTTAACATACGAGCTAAAATCTTGCAACTTCGGTTCTTATCGAAAGTAATAATAATAAATGTTGCCGGGAGCACATTGTTGATACTATCCCAAATATTTTGAGCACTTCACAAAGGTAAATCGGGGACTATTAAACTACAATTTGTACATAAAAAAGTCTTGTTTAATTTGTGGAAATGCTAAAAAATGATTCACATTCACGTTCTTCTCAAATTCATTCGAGTTCATTATTTTCGATTCGTTACGTTCATTCACAAATACTTCGATGCGTTATCAATCGGATCTTCGTGCTGCGCGGAACCGGTAAGTCATTGGTAACAAAATTTGGGCTCGCAGAAGTGCACTTTTCGCGACTCGGAAGTAGTCACACAAACCGCACTCGGCAGAAATATGGCCCAGCTTAAGAAGAACGGAACATCGCCCACAGTGAAAGCGTATCTTATCATCTACAATTCGACGCAGTTGGCTGGGTGAGTTTATGTTAATGTGCTTGGCAGAGGCGGATCGTTCTGTCTTGGCGAAAAAACAACATGAAGCACTGCATTCGTAATTCGTTGTTTACCCTTTGGACCCTTGCAGATGGTCGTACATTTTTGTTCAATTCGTAGCGCACTTTCTGCTGCATGGTCATGGATTGGACACACTGTGGCGCGAGGTGGGAAGCGCAACCTTCTTTTTTCAAATGCTTGCTACACTCGAGGTATGGCAGGTTTCGTTGGTTTCGATGTCGATTAGGAATAATAGATCAACTTCCGGTTTAGGTGTTGCACGCAGCTACGGGGATAGTGCCGAGCAACGTACCAGTGACGTTCCTGCAGGTTTTTGGCCGGTGTATGGTTGTAGCCGGAGCCATCAATGGAACCCCGACCGGCCAGCAATCACCAGGGCTACCGTTGGCATTGTTCTGTTGGAGCTTGACCGAGACTATACGTTACGGCTATTACGTTGCCCATCTGTTACTGGCTAGCGTACCATGGGTACTGGTGTGGCTTCGATACACTATCTTCATTCCCATGTATCCATGTGGATTCATCGGAGAACTTCTGTGCGGTTACTGGGCCCAGAGCTACATTGGTGAAACGAACATGTGGAGCCTGAAACTGCCAAATGCGGCAAACTTTACATTTTCTTTCTACTACTTCATCTGGATAATGGCCATCGGCTATCTGCCAATGTTCCCAAAAATGTACCTCTACATGTTTTCACAGCGACGGAAGATACTTGGAAGGGGAGCTGCTGTTTCTGCGGAGAAATCTAATTGAGAGTGAAGTAATGAAATGGACGTTTTCACACAGTCAAACTAATGTATTGTGTTAAATAAATTTTGCTGTTTTTATTCCTTCAACAACCCAATCCACAAATGCACTCTTTTAAAAGATTATAAAGAAAGGAAAGAAAACTTTCACCACGTTGCGCTTAGCAATAAATTAAACCGTTAATAGTAAACCATGTTTCGTTGGAAAATTATCTCTAGTTCTCAGTCTATAGTCAGCCCTGAAACAAAACAAACTGGTCGCTTGCACCTATGATTAATTCGAATCAAACGGGAAATCCGAACGCCGCTAGTCACTTGGCTTTCTGCTTGGTGCCGGAACTGGCCGGTGTCTGAAGAATCTTTTTACGCTGAGCAAACATGTGAAGATAGAGTTGTGGGAAGAGTGGAATGTACAGCAGCATCACCAGCCACAGGAAGTAAAGGTACGAGAAGGTAAAGTTGTACTTGTTCGGCATCTCGATACTCCACTGCTTCGTTTCGGCCACATGCGACTGGGCCCAGTAGAAGCACAGTAGCTCACCGGTCACGCCAGTCGGATAGAGCGCGATGAAGGTAGTGTAGCGCAGGAAAATAAGCAGCTGCGGCACAGCATCGACGAGATTGAGCGCATAGTAGCCGTACCGGATGATTTCGGTGATCGACCACGCCAGGATGGCAAGCGGCAAACCGGGAGAAACTTTTCCTGTTGGCGTTGCCATGACAACGCCGCAAACTACCATCACGCGTGACAACACTTGGAACGTAGTGAGGACAGGGTTGCTGGGCACGATACGGGTGAAAGCGTGCACGATCTGTTGGAGGGCAGAAGCAAAAACGGAACAACCGGTGTAACGGGTGACTCCGCCAACTTGGCACACAGCTTGGAACCTACCTCAAGCACGGCTGCATTTTGGAACAGAATTACAGTCGCGCCTAGATACTCCCAGAGCGTTTTGTCGGTGCCTTTATCGACGGTGTAGTACGCTATAAGCTGGTATAGCATATACGACCAGCTGTGAAAAGAGAAAGTGGACAGGTTTTCGCTCAGCTCGATACACGACGTTGGCAATTCTGAATATTCTTACCCTAACACTTGTGCGGCATTGTAGAAAATTAGATAAAACTTGACCGCCGCCGATGGTTCCTTGGCTGCCATGACGCGTGTGTTCTTACGTAAGCAAACGAGTAAATAACTGGATTCGCACTTGTAGTGCGAGCGTGATCAGCAAAAAGTTGGAACCTCTTCGCTACCTTTGCGCTGCGATCGTGAACGAAAGTGTGATGGTAAATAATCGAGTATTCCACCGCGGCATACGACTTGGTTCACCTTTGACAGCAGGCCATGCACGGGTGTGTGTGTGCGCTCCACGGAAACGCTTCCCAATTCACCAAAGCGGCAAGCGTGTAACGGTCTCTACCAAGCGTCCGAATGAATGACTTGGAAGAGATCGAATGTTCGCCTTAGACACCTGGCAACAACGATATTATGATTATCGGCATTTATTACAGTTATTCATCTTAATTTTGGTTCAGCGAAGTGGCAACATAGCTCACGCAAACTTAAGGGATTGATAAAACTCTTTCGCCGTACTGTCCCCACGGTCGGTGCTGGTAGTTTCGACTTCGACTACGTTTGCGCTTTCGGTCTCCGCTTGGTCTACTTGCAAAACTGGTGCATCGAAAAGCGAGCGGCATCGGCGCATTAGACTGTCCCGATTAGTTTCCAGCATAGCATTCAGTGCGACCGTTTGCTCTTTGTCTTTGCGTTTGTACAATTTAAACTCGTAATCGTACAGATCGTTCCATTTTTTGCTAAACTCTTCGCTGTTATCCTTATGCGTCTTGGCCAATTTATTCATGATTTGGCTCCGGATTGTTTTCGACGCACCGCCGCGCCGCTTCCTTACAGGTGCTACGAGGATACCAGAACGTTGAGTATGATTGCCTTCCGCCATAATTCCCAACAATACCACTTACCGGGCGCTCCGTCTTCCAACACTAAGTTTTCTAGAAAACAAAAGCGGACATAGATTAGTGTAATATTGATTTTTTTACGCACGTACGAGTGGGACATACCTCGTGCCTGCTCCTCTATCTCTTGCGGTGTGACGTACTTCTTTTCGAGTATTTCGTTCAGCTCGTCGGAGAATTCGCAGCATGCTCTACCTTTGTTTACTTTTTTCGACACGAAAAAGCTTCTCTTCAGATTTTTCCACTTGTGATATATCTGGTTGGCGTCTTTGTCGTGGAAACCGTTGTGTTTCATTGCGTTTTCTATTTGCTTGTAAAGATCGACATCTTTTCGATGGCGGTTGGCAACAAACACTTGCATTAAATTTTTCTCCTTGATGATTTCCAGCAGTTCCATCGTTTCTTCTCCCGTCCACACATTTCGTTTCGACATTTTACTAGATGGTAGATAGTTTCGACGATGATTACTGTAACTAATAAGCTACCTCTAATTGCGGTTGCTTCATTTGGGCAAGAGCGACACTGTGTTTACGGCGGTGCCCTTGTTTACGGTAACAGAATTTTTCACCACTGTTTCACCACGGTTGTCACTGAAGCCGTCGACCAGGTTTGCGACTTACGTGCGCGGTGTATCCATTTTCCATATTATCAAACGCAATTTCCGTGCAGACTTGCAAGATATAGGTAAGTTTCTTTCTTCAGAACATAACTTCACAAAACTCGCAGTAAAAATGCTCCATTCGGCAATGTGGATTTGTGGCTGATCTAAAACACTGAATGCCGAAAACTTTTGACGTTTATTTTCTCACCACGGCAGCGGGGCGAGTTATGAACCCTGTTTCAAGTGTACGCTTCCCTTTCGACCGAGTGAAAACTTTGAAACCCTATTGAAGCTCGAAGTGATATTCCGCCTCGTTTATACATCGTAATTTAGTGAATGGATTCAATGGCCAATGACAAAAAAAAGCAAGCGATCGAGAATCTCTTTGCACAGTACGCGGTCAAGCAGGGTGAGCTAACGAAGCAATACGACTCGAATCGCAAAAAGCGATGCAAAATTTTCCTCCAGCGTCTGCGATACACACTGAAGCGCAATGGCGAAAGTCACCAAACGGAATGGAACGAAATGCTGGAGAATGTCCTGCTCGACAGCGTACCGACGCGCAAGTTTTGGAAGCTAACCCGCCACGACCACTGGTTCCGGAGTGTGTTTGAGTGTGAGGACAACAACGAGCTAATGCTGCAGAACTTCCGGATGGATCGGGAAACGTTCGACATGCTGGTGGATACGCTGAAACAGGATATGGCTCCGCACCCGCTGCTTGTGACACAGTCGTGCAGCACCGAGAAGAAGGTGGCCGTCGGTCTCTACAAGCTTGCGATGGGCGGTGACTATGCCACGATCGGGGAGCATTTCGGTGTACACAAAGCGACGGTGAAAAACTGTGTCTTTCAATTCTGCAAATCCATGGTGAAGTACTTTATGGATTCGGAGATCTCGTTGCCGCTGGGTGAAGAGATGGTGGAAATAGCCCGCAGCTTCGAGGAAAAGTGCGAACTGCCCATGATTATGGGAGTGCTCGGCAAAATTCACATTCCCATCACCCCGGCGGCGGCTGATTCCAAGAACTACGTCAATCCCAAGAAATGGCATTCTCTCATACTCCAAGGAGTGGTCGACAGCAATTACGTGTAAGTGGTTGACTCTTAGATAGGCTTGATTGGATGATCCGTTTTCACGATTGACTTGTTTAGCTTTAGGCATATTACCTGCGGGCATGTAGGCTGCACCGAGGAAGGCTCCGTACTGGGAGACTCTGGCCTTTACCAGCACTTCAATAACGTGGAACTGGTAAGCGTTGATTCGGTAAACGGCACTGGCCGGCTCGTAACTCATTGTGAAACCTTCTGAAACAGCCCTCACAGGTGATAAATGAGAACGTGGTCCAGGCGTACATCGTCGGAGAACCATCGTACCCGTTGCTGCCATGGCTCGTACACGGGTACATCAACACGCCGCTCTCGCAAGAGGAGGAAACATTCAACGAGCATCTGGCGAAGGCTCGCCGAGTCGTGGACGATTCGTTTAATCGGTTGCGTGCCCGCTTCAAGATCCTACAGAAGAAAATAGACATCGACGTCAACTTCGTGCCACAGATTCTGCTAACGTGCTGCATACTGCACAATATAATCGAAAAGCGCAACCTACCGCTGAACGACGAGTGGCTAGAGGAGATAAAGCTGATGGAGCCAAAGTATCCCCAGCCAGACGGCGGACACTTGAGCAACTACACTACCACACTCGAGGGCGATGCTGCTCGCGACCTACTGAAAGATCATATTCAGTCCAAGTATATGCTCTTCCGAACGTTCGAGTACGGTCAGGTGTACTTTATTAATGAGCCGAACCACTGATTTGCGGCAATTATATTTTATAATAGTTTGGCATTGAATAGATTAAATTAAACGAATAGATCACGTGTTCGAAGTGCTTGGCTTGCCGAAAAAGTCCGCGCGTAAAGGTTTGAAAGATTGAAAAGTGGTTCAATTTCGGTGTCTCTGTGGATCACTCGTCATAAACGCGCGAATGTTTTTGTTTTATTTCCTTCATTTTTTGTGCCGCTTGTTTATAACTTATGCTTTGGATTAGAAACGATCTCTAACTGACCTGAAATGTTTTTGCACGAGAGGTGGAATTGTTTAAGACCAATATCGATATTTTCATAAATTTCGCGCAACTTTCACCTCAGTAGCCGCCTTGTAGTTTGAACAACGAAATTTGATTTGAATAAATGAAACTGGAATTCTAATTGATAGCTGTCCTGCAAAAGTGAAACCAATAAATACGGCCCTGCCGAGATTACTCGATAGAAACTAAATCCTAGCAACTGTTCGGTGCTAGGATTATTTTATTATAACCCTTCCCTTCCTTCCGTTGATCTCAGCCCTGTCAGTGGTGGTGTTGCGTTCTGAATGTTTGGAAAATGAACTGATCGTTTGTTTCATCGAGCATTCGCTCGAAATGCCGGTAGGACGAATTTTTGTTTCGGAGTAGCACTTTGTTGAACCGACTTTTGCGGCCCTGCGACAACATCCCGGACAGTGTGCCTGCGTACTCGTTCAGCTGTTGGCACCGCTTGTAGTAAGTTCCGTCGTTTGTGTTGCGGAACTTTTTGATTTTCCTCATCACCGCATTATGGGACGTTTTTTTCGAAGAGTGCAATTCTTCAAGGCCTGAAAGGTGCGCAAAGTACGTTCAACAGTGAAAATATTCTACAAAGTCACGATAGCACATACCATTCGAAGGTTCTTCCGGTGATTCTCCGGCGGTATTTCTGTCATTGGTTGGGCTGTCCATTTTTCGCTCGCCACTTAGCAGTTCATGGAGCTCCTCGTAGAACGGTCCGGCAAAGGTGGAATCACCGGAGAGGACCGCCTTGATGTAACACCGCTGCAGTTTCTCCCAGCGTGCCTGTATATCGTGCCCGTTCATATGGATGTGTCCGCATAGCCACATCTTTTTCGCAATATTTTTGTAGACGGTTTCGAAATTTTGGCGTATCGATGATCCGCCAATCAAGAACTCATCGCTCACCGTTTCTTTTGCTATGACTTCTAACAAATCGAAAGTTTGTTCATCACTCCAAGCGATCTCTTTCGGCTTTCGGTCCATCTTTGACCAACGGAGCGCAGAGATTCAAGGCCCACACGACGAAAACAACACTACGGAAGACCGAAACAATGGCGCTATGTCAGAGGTAGGAATGAAGGGGTTCGGCGAAACGATCGCACTCTGACAGTACTATTTGAATCGTTGTTTACAAACATGCAGATTTTCGTGGGTTCCTCCCGTTGGTGTAAATCACAGTAACTTTGGGACTTTGAATAACGTTTGCCATTTACAAATATGGACCGATTCTCTGGCAGCCCTCGAATGGCTCCTTTGCGGTTCCGGCGCGAATACGGTTCGCTGGCCAGAATGTTCGACAGTGAGCTGGCGGAGCTGTGCGAACGGTTTGAGTCTCAGCGCCGCCGCAGGCACATAATATTCTACAAGCGCTTGCGCTACAAGCTGAAGCGCAATCTTGACCAGCACCGGGAGGAGTGGATTGAAATATTGGGTGGCATGCTGCGGCAAAACATTCCGACGCGAACGATTTGGCGCGTGAAGCGTGACGATAGCTGGTACCGCGAAGTATTCCAGGAAGGTGACGACCACACGCTGCTTGCCACCATTCGCATGAACCGGAACACGTTCGAGTATCTGGTGCATGTTTTAAAAAACGACTTGGCACCCAATCCGGACCATCTGCGAACGTCCCTCGAGCCGCTGAGCGTCGAGAAGCAGTGTGCCATCGCGCTCTACAAGCTGGCCACCGGCGAGTCCTTGGAACCGTTGGGACAACGGTTCGGCGTCCACAAGCTGACCGCTTCGAAGTGCTTCCATCGGTTCTGCTGTGCGCTGATGCGGCGACTCCGGCGTAACGTGATTCGTCTTCCATCGGAGCAGGAAAGTGCTAAGGCGGCGGCATGGTTTGAGGTCACCACCGGGTTGCCGCGAGTGATGGGACTAATCGGTATGACGCATATACCGATCGTCAACTGCACTAGCGATGCTGCTGATCACAAAAACGCGGCCGGTTGGCCCTCGATCATACTGCAAGCGGTCGTGGACCACAGGGGACGGTAAGTAGCCTCTATACTGGGTGGATCAGCGCTGAGTCTCTTTGTCATGCCGCTTCACTTTCGCAGGATCCGGTACGCCACTAGCTCACACAATGGCGGCACAGACGCGTACACGGTGCTTGAAGATTCGGAGGTACATGACCATCTGGAGAACTCGGAACTGGTAAGCTGCTCGAAACCGCGCCCGGCCGATAAGGGCAACTAACCGATTGACTTCCGATCCCATCCCGCTAGCCATCCGATTTTTATACCGACCAGTGTAAAGAAGCGTCGGTGAAGCCTTACCTGCTCGGTGGCCGCGAGTATCCACTTCTTCCCCGCCTTATCACACGCTACACGGTGCCAATAACGCGAGAGGAGCACCTGTTTAACGCGCGCATTGACAAGGCAATGCTCGCCTTCTACACGGCGATAGATCGTTTGAAATCGCGCTGGCAAGTGCTGCGGCGCCGCATAGACACGGACATTGGCACCGTACCGCGGACGGTCATCTGCTGTTGCATTCTGCACAATATGCTCGAGCGGCGCTCGATGCCGTTCGACCAGCAGTGGCTGATGGAAAACGTCAACTCGATGAAACGTTATTCTCAGCCCGAACCGATCCTGCCGGACCGCACGGTAACGCTGCCCGACGGAGAGGTGATACGCGACTGGGCCAAAATGCAGTTGGCGCGAAGGGTGTTCGCCGCGTATCGAGGCAAACAATAAAACAGGCTGTGGAACGGTGGCGGTTGCTTGGATCGCTATCCGGTTCACACGTACTGGGCCGAAGCGCCCGATACAAATGCGCTTCGATGACTGCCAACGATGAAAGGATATCGTTTTTCTTTGTATCACTTGATTTTATATTCTCTATTTGTGCATGTGCGAGGTCGACGAGTTTTTGTGATCCGCCGAGGTAGTTAAATAAAACGATTCCCATGCGATCCGATCTAATTGGCGTAATTTATTTCGCGACAAACGTACGAAGTTTCACATAAGGGTTTCAGGTTTCAAAGTTTCATGGGCGATACGCTTCAAAACGGCTCCTCTTCTTTCCAGGTCTGATAGAACTCTTTCACAATTTCCTTCTTCTCGTACGCTGCCACGTCCTCCGCGTCCTCTTCCACGACCTCATCAACGGTATCGACAGTTTCTTCCTCCAGCTGTTCAATGACTTGGTCCGCGGGTCCATCCTCCATCAGCACCCCATTATCTTCGACAGCATCGGATTTTTCCTCTTCCGCCAGCTCCAGTTTCTCCTCTTCCGCCAGATCCAATTTTTCTTCTTCCGCCAGCTCCAGTTTCTCCTCTTCTATGTCGATCTCCGGCAACGTTCCCGCGATCACACCTTCCTCGATCAGTATCCGCTGGGCTCGGTTGCAAAAGTCTTCGGCGCTCTTCTCGAGTAGCTGGGACAGTTTCTTCGCGAACAGCCGCTCGTCTTGCGTGTACAGCTCGAACTCGTAGTTGACCAGATCCTTCTGTTTGCGGAAGAACTCTTCGTTGTTTTCCCGCTCGATAACGGCTACCTTGCTCAGGAGTTTGTCAAAGTTTTCCAGCACCGCTCTGGGTCGTTTCGGCTCGGTAGATTCTGAAAACAGAAACCACGCCGTTGCGCCGTTAAGGTGGTCAGGAGTGATTTGACTACTTATACGCCTAGGGACAACGATCGAAGTGAAGGTGACCTGGCCTGGCCGAAGCATACCTTTGATTTTCTTTACCGGAGGTGGTTTCGATGACATCAATTCGTCAAGCTCGTCGAAAAATTCGCACGATTCCGTTAGGTAGTCTTCGCGTTTCGTTTTGTAGTAAACCCGCTTCAGATTCTTCCACTTGTGCTCGACCTGGAACGAGCCCTTGTCCGGGAACCCGCGTTTGCACATTTCGTGGTGGACAAGGTTGTAGAGTTTTTTGTTTTGCTCCTCACCGAACGCTTTGATCAAATCTCGTTCCTTGATGATCGAAAGCAGTGCTCGGGTTTCCTCCGACGTCCACACGTTGCGCCGTGCCATTTTCTGCACGCACGCACGCAAATCCGATCGCTTCTCGGGACTCCACAATCTGCTTTTTTACCGACGCGAAGCCTGGTGGCTTCCACAACAATCAACAATGCGAGTTCGTGGACAATGGGAACGGTGACAGCTGAGCCAAGGTTTGTAGAAGCAAACTGGCGTCAGAGCATTCAAACGGCGTAAAACTGTTTCGATTCTAGTGCAATACTTGGACACGTTACATCCGTTTCCGTTTCGTAATTAGATTTAGGCACTGCACTATGCATCGTGAGGAGCAATCGAGAAAGTTCTTCAACAATCATAAGAAAGATGAGATGGAATTGTTTTTAAATTTTCGTTTAACTGTGCAAGATTGCAGCGAAAGCTTTCCTTTTTGACAGACGGTTGGTTGTCATTAGAAATTTCAGCTTTGAGCTTTAGCGTCCAAAAAGGCAATTCAATTGGTCAGTCTCATCGCAAACGTCAAAATGGGCGCAGCCACAAGGACGGCAAGGTTTGCGGTCGGTTTTACGGTATTTGCATTTATATTTATCCTCATTGCCTTTTGCTCGCCGTACTGGCTGAAGACCGATGGCCAGCTCACGCATCCCAAGTTCACGAATCTCGGTAAGTGCTGCGGCCAAACGCCCCACAATTGGAGCACCCCCTTCGTCCATCAGCGTATGGGGTGTGTCATCACAACGCTTGCAATGTGTGTGGCGCACGTTTGTCGGGCGTGTTCGGTGTGTTTGCTGGCTGTGTAAACAAACATTGCATGCTAATATGTTGATGGACGAATGCGATCGAAATGTTCGAAATGACTAATTATGGCCGCCTTTGGCGTTTGTCTACTCCGTAGGATTGTGGGAATTGTGCCTCAAGAATTTCCAGGACATACACCGATGGTACGATTACCCGTTCAATGGCTGCATGTGGATCTTCGAGGAAGAGTACTACATAATTCACGACTACATCCTGCCGGGGTTTTTCATTGCGGTGCAGTTCTTCTTCACGCTCTGTTTCACCCTGCTGCTGATGGGTGTCATCATGACGGCGATGTTTTTGACCTGTTCTCGGGACAACGACCGGTACATTATGTTGCTACTGACCAACGGAACGGTGCTGTTGCTATCCGCTTTCTGCGGGCTGATCGCGGTAGCGACATTCGGTTGCTACGGCGACAGCCGTGACTGGATGCCAAACTGGGAGCATAACGATATGGGCTGGTCGTTTGCTTTCGCCGTTGTCGGAACGTTTGCCCTCTTCCCGGCCGGTGTGCTGTTTATCGTCGAAGCGCGCCGTGCCACGTACAGGCGCTTGAACAACATTGCCAACTCCGAAATGGCCGCGGCGTACACGATGGATGAGCGCAAATATCAGGGAGGTCACACGGATATCTAGACGATGCCGCGAACACGCCCCTTTCATTCCATCCCAACTCTCTGGCGACAAATCTGCCGTTCGGGAGAATAGATTAAGTTTGCTTTTTATACAATTGACGTAAACCGTAGGCTTTTCAAAAAGCAACGGTAAGCATTAGATCGTCTATAACATCAGTACTCGAAACGATTAGGTAGGGCAACTTTTGTACGATAAAAAGAATCGAATTTCGTCCACTAGCATTAAACATTTCCTCCAGCTATACCAGCAGCAGTGAATTTTGAAATGTAGCTGTATTTGGAAGCGATAGCTCATTAAAAGCACATTAGCGTCTCATTAGGGGGCACACGAAGCTATTCGGTGCGTTTCGGAACCGATGATAAAATATGCACAACGTTCTGGTGGTCGAGCAGCAGAAACAATAGTGAAACAACACACCTCACAAATGCGAAAGACTTGGTGTGGTTTTCGCCTACTGCAAGTATTACAAATCGAGCAGAACCGGAATTTTGATACAGAACGACAATAAAGCTTTTAATAAAATCCTGTCGCATTGAGTTTCCGTCAGAGTTGTGCGTTCGAAACAGTGAAGAAAAAGGGTAAGGAGTCGTGCGACGTCCAACAAATAGCAATTTGAACCGGATTGCGTCGATGAGCGAAATTCACTCGCACGGCTCATCGTCTCACGCTTCTCACGGTGAGAAGGCGTCTCCTCGCTTGCTTTTCCGGTGTGTGTGTGTGTGTTAAATACATCATCACAAAGACGGGCACACGCACACACGCAGACGGGTCAAAAGTGCGTTCACCAGCCAGAGCCAGAGCCAGCTTCTCATTCTCACGCGCAGTGTGGCGAAGTAATGCAACAAAATTCGGATTTACTATCTGGGCGCGCCAAGACCACAGCAGTGTAAGTGTTGACCGGAGGAGGGGCGGTGAATGGTGGCCGATTGTTTTCCTACCAACCAGCAGTTGAGTTCGTGTGTATTATAGTGTGGGATTTTGGGGACGTTTAACTGCGGAACGTGTGCCGTGCGTGAGAAGCGCAAAGGTGTGCCTCCGCCGTGGTGCGTACGCCAAGTCACCGATAGGGCGTGTGAGGTGCGATAGTTGCGTTCCGAGCTCGGAGACCAACACCAACGGAGTGTCGCGCGGAGACGAAACACAAACGACGCGCGCGGTGGTTGTTGCTACCGAAAAACCAATAGAATATTTCTAAATCGGGTTTGTCTTCTGTATTACTCGCGCTTGCCTCGGCTGCTTGTGAGAATGGCGACGGTGGAGGTGGTAATGTGGTGGCGGGCGGTGGCCAATATGGCGTTTCAAATGGATGTTTAATGAGTTTGGTCCCTGCAGAAGGTGCACTGCTCGTGAAGACGTTACGATTTGTGTGAGTGCTAAGAAGTGCGAAGACAGCATTCGAGGAAAAACCATCAACTCTTTGTCGTCCGCTGACCCAAACGCAGGACGACGGTCGAATTAAGCTCTCCTCCAGACAAAGATGTAATCACAGCGCCAGAGATGCAATGGACAGTCGAGCCAAGCACCCGGAGGGAGGGGCCCGTAGCTCTAAACGTTTAGCCGAGACACGTCACCGGAGCGATGACTAACCGATGATGCCGGGGGGCCAATCGTAAAGATCGCACTCGATCGGGATACGATCATTGCAGAAAACGCGCACCATACGCGGGCTTCAGACACTGACCGCTATTCGCCAGCAAAGTGGGGACACTTGAGATGCTTCACGTTACGGTATCTCAAGAGCTGGGCGGGAAAGAGTGGTAACGGTTCGGGCAACCAAACGGCCAGGTTTGTTTTATCAACAGCCCCCAGCACCCGTTCGGTGTGCGCTAATTAGCGGAGATCAACCCGCGGAATGTGCTAAACAAAACAAGCTGCAAATGGTCGCGGTGGGGCTCCCAAAAGTGTCGGTGGCGAAGTACAGCAAACACAGAAGTGATGGCTTTCAGTGCGAGAAACAGTAAACACACCGTTGGACCCACCTTGGGCAATGCGGGTTATTCCCCGTCCGGGTTCCCCAACAAAACTGAGCGAGTGGCTCATGGAAAGTGCATGGACTTGTGTCACTGTGGAACTCTGCCCCTAAACCCTAATTCGTCCCCGTCCACAATATGTTTCGGCGAGATCTGGCGAGAGTGATGCTGCTGCAATGTGTTCCGAGTCAAACACAAACAGTGTTTGTCTTCTACCGTGAGCTAATTGGAGGGCCCACCAGTCCCTGGGCTGAATTTTTGTTGGCACACAAAGTTTATTTACTTAAAATTTACATACTTTCAAAACATCCCCACGTTCCCGGGGGCGGCACACGCTTCTTGGTCTTTTGTGAGTAGGAATAGGGAAATCCCCTTTCTAGTTTCACGCTGAAAAAGCGCACCACACGGTGCTTTGTACTGCTCCTGGTTGGTTATGCTATCGGTAGTGTGATAAAAATTGTCCCCATTCGATACTATCTACTACTGGGAACTGGGAAACAACCAACTTCCGGTGTGGCGGCGTGTCTTCGCGATTGCCACACTGTTTTGAGGTAGTTTGTGTATTGGTTTCAAAAGAGCAGAGTCACACCTTTTTTGTATTGTTTTTAGTGGTCCCTTGGGTGATAAATTCCGATCCGTTATCCGTAAAGAAATTATTTTAAAAACAGTTCCACTTGCGGTGGTCGTAAAACCCCGCAGTAGAATATGGAGCTTTTGGGCGCCCTAGGAACTCATGGAAGAATGATGGTGGTGCCGCGTCGAAAAGGTCCAGCAAACGCCGTTGGTCGTAATTTATAGATGCAAATTATATATTGATCCCGCAGTCTGGTGCTGGTGCTGCAGGCTTTAGGGCGTGATTGTTTGCCCTACATTCGTGGCACGGGCTCCTAGAACGCTCTGAAGGGTGCTCCGTTCCCGGTCGTCCAGCAAGGATGGGTCGCGTCGAAATAGCGTTCGGCAACGGCACCACGCGATGCCAGCGCGCAATTGGCAGCCTCGAGTGCCACGCTAATGCACACCGGTTCGGGTTGGCCCGCGATAGCCGACACGATGAAGCCACTCGTAAAACTGTCACCTGCGCCGGAAACGTTCACAACCGGCAGCGGCAGCTGGCGGGCAGGATAGAAGCGTGCCTGAGGGGGCTGGTCCTCGGTGGTCCGAAGCATCCGATAACTGCCGTCCGGCACGTTGAAGAACGGAACGGATGCCGAGCAGCGTCGGAACACGGCCACTCCATGCAGACCAAGCGTTACGAGCACGTGATCGATGCTATGGCACACGAAGCTTCCGAGCGGTTTGATGTCGGCCAGTAGATCCTCCACGGAGCCGTACTTCTCCAGCGGGATATCCGCTATCGGGTGCGGATACTGCAGCACTTTAGCCAGCTGCCGTAGTTCGTACAGATTGGGCGAGCTGAATCGAATGGTTTGCAGGGCGGCGGCCGTCAATGCTGCGCTCCCGTTGAACGGTTTTGCGGCAATCTTCATGTCGGTGGGTTCAAAGAAAACTGCAATTGGCATGCGAGGAGAAAAGGGATATTTTAATTGCCGTCTGTGGTCATTTATCACAATATTACGCGCGGTGGCGCGATGGCGCGATGCAACAACGAATAGTGAAACAATTCTCTACATACGCCGAACAGAAAACCGATCGCGTGATCAGCGCGTGTCCTTGGCAGGCAGAGTCCTTCGGGACAACAAGTAGGTTAAACGGACAACCGTTTCGGTTCGGACCCCCGGGAGAACGGTGGTCGGAGGTGTCCGACACACGTGGGTTCCCGTGCGCAACGAAGCATTGCACAATCGACAGACGCTAATCGCTACGCGATCTCGCGGTCTCCGTCATTTGAGGGAAACCGGGGGGCCCGTAGGGGACCGGCGGCAACGTGAAATTGTTTTGCGGTCATCATAATAGTGAGAACAATATGTGTGCCCGTCCACGTGGTGCGCGTGTCGTTCCCGCGTGGTGGCACACAGTCAGCGTCTTAATTGCGGGGCGCCACTCGGAAACAATGGGACATTGCCCGGGTATATCGGGCGGGCCGGATCTCGTATCACTAACAAACAATATTTCTTTCGCCATATGATTCACATGCTGACGGACGGACGGACGTTTGTCTCTTTGCGCGTGGTGCAGTGACGAGGAAAGAGAAAAAATCTTCAAGGATACGCACACGCTAGGCATTAGATTGACTCTGTGACATTGACGATTTAGCGGACGCTCAACGACCGGAACCACCCGTCCAGCCCCGCACGTCTATTCGAAACGTACTTGCATTGTGAGTAATTACGCGACGGATTTCCACCGCTGCGGCCGAAAATGCCAGCATCAAAACCCGTTCTTCACTGTGGTGACAAAATCCATGGCGCCTATTTAGTGGCCTTCGAGCCGTAAGGCTTCACCTAACACCCATCACACATCATGTAACAATAATTCCCCGTTCGCGATCCATCATCACTCACATCATTCTAAGTACTGCAATACGTCGTGGCACGTTATGCATGATCGTTGCTACTAAAGCACCTTCCGCCAACTTCCGCTTAATAGCGTAGGAAAATAGCGCTCACCCGCTTCGTGGGGTCACATTAGCGAAGCACGAACTTAGAGCCACCTCTTTTCCCCACACGGCACTTAAACGACACAATTTGTGGCCACTTTTTGCGAACTTTGTACCACAAGGTGAAGCAGACCAATGATGAGGCTTCTTAACTAACGCGTTCGTGACAGGGCTCGGTTTCCGGTTTGGTTAAAAAGTTTTTCGTTCGTTTCGTTTCGTTCGCTAATTGATGGGGAAAAGTGTCCCGACAAGGATCCATGTGGCCGATAGAGTCTTGAATAAGTCGCACAAGAAAATATTCCAAATTTCAAATACAATACTAAAAATCCACAAAAACAGTTGTCATTTTCACAGCTCTTCCAAACCTTTCATGTTAGGTGTGGCAAAATTCGATCCCCAAGATCCTCTCGGCACTTGGTTTGGCTGTGAATGAATTGGCGCCACTCGCGGAGAACCCTTTCCATTATACGGCTAATTGAATACCGTTGTTGGCCAACTCAGGTCGTCGGAGGGGACGGCCCGACCGTAGGTTGCGAATGTTTGTAGAATAGTTTCGTTTGCATGTTTCAGTTCCTCGAGTGGTGGCACTTCGCCAAGTCGGTGTGTGGGAAACGTGATTGGTGCACGGTATGTTGTTGTGTCCACCGGGTATGGGGGACCCGCAGGTGTCTAGAATGGTTCTCGAACGTTTCCGGCAACAGGTTACCCCCGAGGGGGGGTTGCAAAAGTTGGGTATCTGCATCGATTGCTAACAAACTTTGCACGAACAACATTCTCACCGTCAACAATCAGAACGATATGCACTCGGAAAAGCCGCGCACACGGCGGGGCAGGCTAAATGGACAATCGGTGCCGCACGAAAGCCGGCCGGCTCTGCACTCCTGCTGAGGGTGCGCAATTATTTGCAAACTGTTTCCTCGCCCGCATCTGCATACACCTGCTGCAAGGGGAATCCTTGCGTTTTAATGCTAATCACCGCTTCGATGCTGCTTTGCATGCCCTACAACGCACGCATTGCTCGTTCCGCAAGTTTTTAAACTGTAATCTTTTCCTCGACCCGACCACAGCGACATTGCCACGATGAAGCGACGATCGCTGTCCGGAAACTGTGGCGTCGGAGTGTTCGTGATCGCGCTCGTGACGGTGCTGGTCGCGTTTGCAACGCCGAGCTGGCTGGTGAGCGATTACCGGATCACCGGGGCCAAGCTGGATCGGCTGGGCCTGTGGACACACTGCTTCCGGTCGCTGCCCGATGTCAACGATGACTACCAGCGCCGGTTCTTCGTCGGATGCCGCTGGGTGTACGATCCGTTCACGACCGGTTACGACGAGATCCGAGGATTTCTCATCCCGCGTAAGTATTCAAAGTGAAGTGTCGAGTCGAGCGCAACCGTAAACATGTTCCGGTTGCGGCAGATCGTGAATCATCTACACTGGAGCGTGTCACAGTTTATCTTTCGTGCGACACTGGCCAGTTGCTGAGTGTCGCGGGATGAGGAATGCTGTGTTTGTGGTAGCCGATTGAGAGCGAGAGACTTTTAATTGAGTTAATTAACTGTAGCCGTTCCGCGTGGCTACTGGTCGAACGAATGTTGACATCGATGGCCAACGGCGGTTACCCACCCAATTACAAGATAAATAATAAGAATTGTGTGGCTAACAAACTTCCAGCACATAAGATTTTTTTTGGATTTCCATACAAAATGGATGCCATGCTGTGTACAATATTATATGCGCCTCTAGTGCGGTGTCGCAAAGGTGTCAAGGCGAGAAACGGCTTGACAAAGGTAAATAAAATAATGCATCACGCACGACATAAACATGGCACGCTCCTAACGCCAGCACGAACAATACACGACCATTCATAGATCTCCGTTAATGGTTGGTTGGTTGGAGGGCAGTCGAATGAATCAGCCGCTGAAAATATGGCCTCTGGCGTGCGGTTTAGGGTACGTTTAAAGTCATTGGTCATTACGGAACGTGGATGGAAATCAATTGAAAAGGCGGCACCGGAGTCGATCTTTTTCCCACCCCCCATAGGCACCGAAGAGAACGGTGGTCGCCACGACATATCACACGACACGATAAAGGGTACAAAGCACGGCCAACCCTTGGCCCGTGAAACACGCAAACTAGAATCGCCCTTTATGCGATCGCACGAACGATTCTGGTTGGTGAGAGAAGTTTTGCTGGTTCAGTGGTTCCGAAAAGAAAGCTTTTAACGCACAGGTTGGGTCGGCTTGGGCTTGGGTCGGTTGGGCTTGGGTCGGTTGGTGTTCGAAGAGCAATGTTCTGTTTGGAGGATAAATATAGGATAGGAACTATAAATCTCCGCAAGTAAACAACACACGAACAAGTTTAGCCATCAATTTAAAGTTTACCGTTACGCGGCTAAGTCCCGAAGCCAACAAGCAACGCAGCAGCAAGCGTTTCCCTCATCGGCACTGCTAATGTGGTAATCGATTATTAATGGAACTCAAACTTTCTTTCGCCGGTTTCTAGCGTTCATGGTGGCGACACAGTTCTTCTACACCCTCTGTGCCATAGCCGTCATCCTGGCGATGGTCTTGGTGCTGCTTTACTTCCTTTGCGCCGGTCCGGATCAAAAGTTCTTCGTCAAACTCATCAAAGTAAGCGATCGCGCTCAGCGAAAGTAACTTTGTTCGGCTCACTTTTAATCCCCTGCCTACTTTGTACGCACGCAGGCAATCAGCTACATCACGTTGGCGGCCGCGGTATGCGGCAGCATCGGAGTCGTCGTGTTCGCCTGCTTCGGTAACAAGGACAAATGGATGCCGGAGCATGCGAACAATTGGTTCGGCTGGTCGTTTATTCTCGCCTGCATCGGGGTCGTGGCGTGCGGCGTAACGTCTTCCCTCTTCTTCGCCGAAGCGCACGTGCAGGGTCGCAAACGGAGACAGCTCAAGGAGTCGCAGACGCAGTTCCAGATGGACAGCGAATCGAAAGCCTAAGTTGCTACCCTAGCAATTTTGTACGATCGCACATTTTGTACGTCATTCCAAGCACAACATCGAACGATCGAGAGAAAAAAACACATGCAACTGATTAGTTGGACGTGCTACGCAGGACACTTCATTCGTCTCCCATCCCATCGAACCGCACCACCACATAAACGAGTACGTCCAGTGGAAGAAGTACAATAGTTAACAACGGGATGAGTGGATTTTAATTTTGTTGCTGGCGCCTGCTCAGCGCCTTCGACGAGTAAAACGCAGTAAGGGATGTAATGATTGTCATTTCTAGAAGATTAGTTTACGTTTTAAGCAATCTCAATCAAAGTAGGGACCGTCCATTGCGTCTTCGCATAGTTTTAAGCAGAATTGTCTCATTACAGATACGTTACAAAACTCTATCGGAATTCTATCCGTCCATTTTAGTGTTACTATAACAACTTTTTAACGAATATTTTACTAGCCAGAACGTTAGGAGGGAACGTTTTTTTAATGCAAAATTGGCCTTAACATTCCAGACAAAAAGTGTTACATGTCATTTTTCTTTCTGCTCTTTCATATCAACTGATGGAAGGTCTCTGTGCGTACCTCAAATGGCTGCCTTAGTTAATATAGAACAGTACACGCGCATCTTCTCGAAATTTAAATTAATCAATCGGCAAACAGGTTCGCCGAAAGAACAAAGAAGAACATTTAGATGTACCAGTTACAACGAAAAAGGAAGAAAGGAACCGTGCCCTTTGGTAAACTACAGCCTTATTAGCAAAAAGTAATCATTCAAAAACAAGGTAGAAAACAAGTTTACAATCAAAGTCGCTAGTGAGGTACGGAAAAGAGATGTGTTCAGAATGGAGAAGTTTTATGCGGTAACATAATGAAAAATAAACTTATCGAACTCAATGCTTGCCGTGTTTACTTATATCATTCAAATTGATGACATGTTTATAAAAGTTATTACGAGAATCGTCGGACGTTCTCTGTTCGCTCTTTATGCTAAGCCATGCACAAACTTTGTGCAAAGGGCGAATTCCTTTAATAGACTTGTGCCACGATGTTTATGCGTGTCGACAAGGGCAAGGCAATCTATCGGAAAAGGCGTAGAAACATAACAATTTGTTTACGTACGTAATGCCCTGGCAACGGTTATTGTGGGCATTGTTTTGCAGGAAAAGTAACAGGTTGTTGTTTTCCACCCTTCCGCGCAGGTGCCGCAGTTCAGAGTGACAGTTCCTTCGGATGAACTTCTCACTGTTTACGTTTAACCGCTGCAATGTTGGCAGCGCTGAGAGGTGAGTGAACACTTGCGATGAACATTCTTCGAAAGGGAGGAGTTTCTCACCTGCATCACAAATTTGACGGTGCGTTGCTGGAGTTGTTGAACGCTGACGACGGGAGATAGTGGAAGTGCTGTTTTATGTGATTAGAGATAGTTTTTAGGCCCACAAATCTTTCCCCGTTGTTCCCCAGTGCCTTGTTGACACGATGTCTTCGACAGTGGAAAAGAACGAGTACCCGAAGGCCTCCAGTAAGTTGCACAAATCGCGCGATGGAATTTGTTCGCTCCGTGAACCCGTTTTGGCCCCCTTTGGTGACATTGCTGCGGTGTCGGGTGTGACACAGTAAACAAACGCACGAAACACACCCTTTTGGAATGGGCACAACGTGCGAAATGCATCGAATAACACGCCTGTTTCGGTTGTCTGGTCCATTTTAGATGCGCTGGTGTTTGGAGCGGGGCTCTCGTATCTTGCGGCTGTGTTTCTGCTGATGAGCTTTTGCTCGCCCTACTGGATCGCGTCGTATCCGGAGTCTTTCAGCACCTTCAAAAACATGGGGCTCTGGGAGTACTGCTTCCGTGAATTCACCTATCCTTACTATCAGTTTCCTAAGCAGTTCAACGGCTGCCACCACATCTTCAGCCACGTACGTCTGAGTGTGAAAGCCGCCCAGACGCGGTCGCTAATGATGTCTGGAGCGTGTCTAATTGCCCCTGTTGCGTTCCGTTGCAGGAGTACTACGTCATCCGAGAATATTTGCTGCCCGGCTGGCTAATGGTGGTACAAGGATTTGTGACCGTTTCCTTTCTGTTTACTTTCGGTTCGCTGGTAATTATGGCGTGTGAAATCATCAGATGGCCGCTGAAGTTCGTGCTGCGCTACGAATGGCTGCTGAGTAGCATCTCCTTCGCCGGCATCGCATCGTCATGTAAATGATCTCCGAGGGTGATGACTAGACGAGACCCGAAGACTGATGAAAGCTTTCTCTTTCTTTTTTCCCGTAGCATTCTTCATGTTTCTGGCCGTGGCCATCTTCGGTGGAAACGCTTACCGTCGCGACTGGCTGATGTACCCGAAGTTCAATGTGCTATCGTGGTCGTACGAATTGGCCGTGGTTTCGTTTATGATTCTTGCTCTGGCCGCAATGTTGCTGTACAAGGAGTCCCGCAAGTCGTACGAAATGCGCCGCGAAGCCAAGAACCTGGTTATGCAAATGCAGATGCACGAACCGGGCTACACTCCGTCCCACCACACCAGCCGAAGCCTGCACAGTGGGGGCTACATATAAAGATCGAACGGCTTACGAATGGCTCCTCATTCCTCGTTCACGGCACTCATTCAAACATATCTTTGTCTACCTCTCCGTGTCGCGATAATGGAGAATAATTAATCGTAACGCTTTTGGCTTTTTATACACAGCGTTGGAAGGGGACTGACTGTCCCTGCTTGCCTTACTGAATTGGAACCAATTGGACATATTTTTTGTGAAACAAATGCGAATTTTAAAGCAGAATTTTAGAATATCATACACGAATGCACGTGGCCTTGAAGTATTTGATTAGCGCAAAAAACAGTGCCTCCATGTAACACATGAACGAAAACTTATTTAGGGTACACGATCGCACTAGATCTACCGACCAGCGCTGCCCTCGATTATATTCATACAGCGTTTCCGGCTTAGGTTTAAAATCTTATTGTCTCACTCCGTTTTAGAATGACACGAAGCGAACGCTATCCGTCCGGTAACTCGAGTATTGTTTGTGTTTGTTAAGCATATTCGTCATCTAATTTTTTTACTTTAGATTATGGCTGGTGTCCTGAATTTAGTTTGCTAACCGATCGCTGTATTTAGCAACCAGATGGGCCACAGCCTCTCGGGAGCAACGAATAATCTCATTTAGAACTCTTCCGTCCACGAACGTATTGTTTAATTTTATTCATCAAATGGCGCTAGATAGCTAGACGTTATGTGCGTATCTACGTATAGTTTATAGCATCGACAATCGGCAATGTTCGATAAAAGTGGTACATACTTGATGTAATAAAGTGATTAAAAAAATAACCAACCAAAAACGGTAATTTATTTTCATCCCCACGCAGGCATAAAACGCAGACAGCGATTAAACGGGTAATTTTCCTTCCGATCGAATGATAGGGCGGCTCTTAATCGGTCGTGACGAGAGGGATAAAATACGATTGAGTCATAAAATCGTTTGAAATTCGCGGTTGATGTATCGCGATCGATTGAACTGCTCTAATGAAACGGATCTCAAAAAAGTTGATAACAGACGACGATGGAAATAAATGGCGTATAATTTTAGCACAACCTTCCATGTCTTGGATAATCAATGGCTTCTTTATGATATATTTGAACAGCGAAGGATGTTCTCCTGTTGACCGTGGAGTCTGCATGATAGGAAGGGAGCAAATTCCTATGCATCAGCTATTCGTAATTACTCTGGACCCAAAGGTTGCGAAAAATCGTCAACGATATATTCGCCTTTTTTTGCTCCCACAGTATGAAGTGTTTTTTGTTAAGGTCCAGTACTGCAGGCCCGTTGCGAATACTCCGACGAAGGATTCAAAGAAGCTTGTGGGAGAAGATCGGGATGTATCCACCTACCTAGCCGGCTGAAAGCATTGAATAATAATAATAATAAAGCTAAACGAAATTAGCCTAACCACTGTCGCCTTCCACGAAGGAAACGGCCGCTTCGTCTTCATAAGGTTCAACGTGACGGCGTCGAGAGAGAATGCGAGCTTTAACGCGAGTAGTTAACGGGGCTCTTGTGCATTAATTATGCTGTGCAATGTTTGTACCACAAATAGCGCAGGCTCGCAGGCTTGTTCGTGATGCCGTAAAAAAAGCACTTAAATTAGTGCTATCTACCAGTCACCAGTCACAGTCACGGCGAGCAAACATCCTTCACGACTGAAGGGTGAAGGAATCTGGATTTTGCATAAATTTACAACCGTAGTTTACGAAAACTTCAACCGCAGTGTTGTCAAGTTAGCATCAAGTTTTGCGAAGCATAGAGGCGAGAAAAAAAGAAAACTAAAACAACAGAGCAATTAATTTCGAACAAGGTTTGAGTAATTAACATTAAACAAATCACACGTGAAGCAGAATGTTTTCAGCTCACCTTAGTTCTAGAGAATGAGGGACCTAAAACACGGTTTGTTAATGTATCGGTAACATAGGAGATTGCAATTGGGTTAAAAATATGTAGAGCGCGTGACTTACCCGGTCTATTGTGGCGCAGGCACTCCTGAAAGACGGTTAACATGGCTGCTTCGTTGATATTCGCATCCATTACCGTTAACGGTGACCGCTGGATCAGATGTGCGTTTGACTGAATCTACATCCAGTTCCGATCGGCGACACGAGAGAGAGAGAGAAGATATTTAATTAATATGGGAAATTTACAAAATTTATTCCAATCGAACGAAACTGCCATGTCCCGCTTTCGTATGACCATGTTAATGCCGTTCGAGGAGTGCTCATATTTTAAAAAACCCCACAGAATCATCAGATTTCTCCTGGTTTTCCCAATTACTTTATTCGAGGTAATGGAGTTATTTTTTATTGCCCAACCCGTTGACGGTGAATCGAATTAGCGGTAGCGTCTGTGATGGGATTAATTTAAAAAATTTCACAAAAAGTGACAATAACATCCACCAGAATACCCGAATCTCAGTGAAGCGTGAAATTCGATCACTCTTCTACCCGTGCCGTTGGATGTTGATGGATTTCCATGAAACAACGGTGAAGGAAAATGCAATAGAAAATGGTAAAGCACAGTGCGAAAAATCGACATGTCCCATGTCCCATGTTCTAGTTTGTATGTTGAAATGGTGTGAAGTATTTTGAAGCAAACCGAATAGCGCCAATGCCAGGGATTGGAACAGGATTCGTTTGGATTTATTTTAATTGCGCGCACAATCTAATATCGGCCAGTAGCGTCCACTTTGAGATGATTGTTCTACCAAAAAGGATTTACAAAAAAAGGGAACGCGTATATTCATCGAGGCTTTATGAGGCCATCAGGAGGCGAAAAATCAAGGACGATTTCATTTGAACACCATGTCACACAATGGTATGCCAGGACTAGTTAAGCGTTCCAATATAAATGTCTCCGATGCCGTGCCCTGCCAATTGGCAGGGCGTGCGCTACTTACCCAGCCCGGGGTAATGGTCTGATGGGCGGCCATGTCGCCTACGATTATCCGACAATCGCCGTGCCGATCGAACAGCAACGTAAAGCAGGACGTTGGAAAGCTGCCCGTTTGAACAATCGACGAGGCACAGTTTTCCGGCAGCAGCTGCCGAATGTAAGCTCCGTTCTGACGGGGGTAAAGAATGCACATTTTAAGTAAAAGAAGAAGAAAAAAACGCCCTTGCAACTCCACTTTCTGGCGGAAGTCGTTGGGCGTGCCAATTAGTTTCGACCCCTTTTAAGGACCGCTTGTTGGGGCCGGTCGGAATTGGGTTTGGCACCGTGCACCTAACGGTCTGCCGGTTCCTACTCACTTGATCATCGCCAACCGCAGAAATCAGATTAACGCTGCCATAAATTTTGTAGATCCCTTCGGCGATATTCCGCCCCACACCACCCGCCGATATGGCCTGTTTCGCGTGGTATGTTGCGCCATCCAGCTGCAAGGATAAACGATAAAAATGGCGTACTATTATTTTTGTCTTTTTTAACGCTTCCTACACTCGTAGTGCACTAGATCAGAACCAAGTCGGGATGGAGTATGGTGGGAACTATTGCCACAGAAAAAGACGAATGTTTTAAATGAAAGTCTATGGTTACATTCAATTCCTATCGTTTCGAGACAATCATGATGGTGTGTGTTCTTCATTTATGGTTGGAAAATTAAAAAAAGGATAATAAAGTTCAATAAAGATAAATAAATTGTTTGATTATAAAGTGAAAATCTCAAACTTCACAGACGACATCGTGAAGTAACTTGAAACAGTAACTTGAACACTTCCCAACCATCAGAGTAACCAATGGTCGGTAGATTCACATTTTAAACTCTACCGCAGTCTGTACGCTCGCCATTGTATCGGAGTATCTCGAATCGTTCGGTCGCCTTTTTCCTATAGAGTTTCCTTTTTTCCAGTTCTGATACAACATGAATCGAAATTCCAAATCCCGCTTGAGTGGTTCGCGTCCAGGCGGTAAGTTTGAGTGGTCCTATTTTATACGCTTTATCTTACTTTATTCGTGGTTTTTCTACCCAATTGTGCCCCGGAAAGAAAATTGTGTAAAGCGCAATGGACTGCAGGTAGCATGTCCCGGCCATCAGTGTCCACCACCACCACCTGCGTTGAGTGTTGCTCCGAGTCAGCTGCAGCAACCGGGACAGTGCCAAGAGCAACGGCCAGGATACATTACGGTGGATCCTTCGTTCCCGATCATGACGCCTCAGAACTTCGTACCACAGCAACAGCCGCAGCAGCATCTGCAGAATTTAAAGTGCACTGGTGCGTCATGTTGTGGCAACATGGTCAACGATCGGCCAATCTCGGAACATAGTCCGGATGGCTGTTCCGTTGGCTTTCCCACTCAGCACCAGGTTCAACGGCTACAGCCATCGTTACGATGCTGTCACCAGCAGCAGCCGATGATGCTGATGGCTAACCAGCCGTGGGCTAACACTCAGCCGGCCACCATAGTTGGCTGCGCGGAGGGTTGTGGGCTCACCGGACAATGCCAGCAGCAAGGCTGCAAACATCTCCACCAACAGCAACATCAGTACCAGACACTCCCGAAGGCAGACCAGCAACATGCACCGGAATACCATCAACAACGACAACACGTCCTTTCCGAAAGTCAACCGTCCGAGGCACAGTACTTCCTTGGTGAGTGGCATGGCCCAGCCGAAACGGATTTCCTTCATTCAGTGCTTTGATTTACGCGTTTCGATTTTATTGCCCGGTGTTCCCTTCTTGTCCGAACAGATCCGAACTGTACGGTGCCGGCGGACGCAATGCAACAACCTGCAGTACCTGCAACCGGATGCAGTAACCTCAAGTGTACGAAATGTAAGTCTTTTAAATGAACCTGCTTCCCGCACGTCACCGTCGGCCGGAAGAAAGGACGACAACGAATAAATCTTGGTCCACCCTTACTAGCGCTTGTTTAATTGACTGTGTGTGTGTGTGTGTGTATGCCATATTTTGTATGTTTCCGGTTACTGAATTTAAAGCAACGGCCATCTGTCGGGTTTCCGCCTTTTCTGCCGGATCCAGCCGTCTGCAGCAGTTCAACAACCCCCCAAGAAGAGTTCAGACGCTCGGCTAACGTTTCTATAAGCGTCGTTTATGCTAATTCCAAAAACTAGCGACCGGAAAAAGGACACACCCATCCAGGGGCTTCGGCCGACGTCGTCGGTGCCACCGGTGGTGCATCGCCTGCGGATCCTTTTTTGTTTTTTTGCCATCCAGGGGGCATGAGCCACGTGTGCCACGGCCCTTATGCCCTCGTGCCACCGTGGCGCAAAGGGGAGCATAAATGATCGAGTTCGGATACGACGGTAAGGGGGAGGGCGCTGTGGGACCAAAAAGTTGCCATACGGAGTTCCGGTGTTCGGTGCTTTATGGGTTTCTGATGTTGGCCTGCTTTGGGACAATCAATCACCCTCGGTTGTGGGGTCTGCGAACTCTTTGTCCGTCGGTGACTGGCTGCTCTAAGGGCAGAGTCAGAAAAAAAACGCCGTGGTCCGTCGGTATCCGAGGCCGTATAAACATCGATGTGGATGGTAACGCGGATGCGTTCGGGTGGGAAGTTCAGCGGGGCCCAGCTAATGGGCCATGATCCAAGCCCTTTGATTGATTTGTCCACTGAGAATGCGGCGTGCGATGGTCGAAAAGTGAAATTGGTGCCAAATTTGTCATGCAGCAGTACAGGCCAGTGCCTTCAAGGAATCGTGATAGAACCATGGGCTCATTATCGGGATGTTTTAGTGCTAAGAAAATGCTTAATAAAGTTTGACTGGAAAGTGCTGCATATTAGAGTTCACATTTGAGCTATACTTACTTTAGTACTTTTTACTTTTACGATACTTTTAGCCATGGATGTAGTAGAAGAATGCGTCATTTTATTGGGCAATACAGACGAACATTATCGAAGAAATAAAACGTGTAACAAAAAACCCTTTACCGACTTAATCCAGGAATTTGCCATTCTTACTGATGTACCTTTATCGATGCTCAGCCATAATTATTACCTTTGGTTACACACGATAAGTTCAACTTGAGAATTCAAATGCGTCCAGGGAGGTGAAAAATTAACCAATTTTTCCGATCGCAGCTGCATCCGAATGCAGGCGATTCCGGAGAAACACTGCTGCCCATTAGGCTGCAGCTGCTGGCAGGTGGTTACCAAGCGAACTGAAGGTCACCACTACCTCCAACGGCGGTGTTGCAGGTGCCTACATAGGTCATGTCACCACATTCAGTGGCCCCGGTCGCAACTGGCCCCTGAAGAGTAATTTTATTCCAACACGCGTTGCAGAAGCATCACTTGCACAGCATACCGGTGCAATGGCGTGCCCAGTGGAGCACCGGATGACGAAACCGGGACCATTCGTGGGAAGGTCCAGGTTGCAGTACCTGGCATAACCCTGTCAAGCGTTTAGCAACCGGAGGCACATTTATCCGAGTCCGTTGCACACATGTCACATTTGCCATCGTCTTGTTTCATTTGAAATTCCATCAAGCGCCGACCGTCCGGGGGACGCTCCATTTATTGAGTTCAACAGACGTTACGGGAATCGCAAACGGGACGAAGGCGATCTCTCCTTGAGGTTGTTTAACATAAAGAAGAACAAACGTTAAGGAAGAAACGCTGGCTGTTTATAAATTAATTCCATTCTATTGTAAAATTAAAATTTCGTGCAACTACGACATATGGCTGTGGCGGAGCTCTACCCTAGATGTCCGGCCCAGCCACCAGATGTGCCCACTAATTCCCGAAAGCCTGTAACGTTTAAACGGTTTAACTTTTTAATTCAGGGCAAACTGTGTTCCCTTGTACCGAAAAACTTTGAACTTAACCCGAATCGATTTCGCAATGTAATCAGAAACGGGGACAGCACATGCACTTTGGCTCGAGCGTTCTGCGAGCGGTCGGGCAATCTGTATGTATGCTGGAGTGGGCTGAAACATGAAGAAGGGTGCACCCCCCTGCGCGCGCCCTCGTCCCCACGGTGCTTGACTTCCGGAAAGTTTTGGCTTCCGCCGGGCATTAAGCAAACATGTGTATGTGTGTGTATATGTGTCTCGGGTTTTGGCAATCTGCATCCGCATAATGCAGTATGTGCGCAATAATTTATATTATTTCGGATGGTAAAGTGTTTTCGCACCAACCAACCCAGTGCCCCGTGGTTTTGGCTCAGAATGAGAAACTTCGCAATCGGAAATCGCGCGAAGTGCGAAGGACAAGGGCAGATTGCTTAAAATCCCATCTGCGGGCACTAGGGCAGTCCCGGAGTGTCCATGGTTTTGCGTGGGGCATGCCACCAGCCTTTTGCCCGCTTAGACAGTGAACTTTTAGCAAGTACATAGGGATTTTGGTAAAGAGAACTAATAATTGTCGACCCCCGTGGCCGTAAGATATTTGTGTAACAAGATTTGCGAGTGAACCACCAATGTGCAATGTGATGCACATTGCATCGTTACTGTTGTACGGTCAGTTGCGCTTAATCCGCTGATCTAGCTTAGGGGATTTTGCTCGTATAAACGAAGTTGACACAAACCTACGTAAACAACATGTCCTGTGACTCATCCAACATTGAGCGAAACTCGAAAATGTTCATGCACAACAAAACTATGATTTACTACAAAAGTAAACTATGATAGCAATAAATTTTGTCGAGTCGGTCGAAGTCGATTAAAATTAAACTGAATGGCGAGGTAAAAATCGTTTTTGTCATTTTTCAGAGACTCAAAATAAAACTGAAGTGCATTTAAACCATGACTACAGCCACGACAATTGAATACTCCAAGCACAAGAACTAATTACTAATGTTGCGCCGAAAAGAAGCAAGATAATGGTGTAAATGCTTGAACACCGCTAAAGGCAACCGTCACGATGATTAAAGCGTTGTGGATGGCTGTTGTTCCGCTAAAATGTACCCCGTACAAGCTGTTGGCATTAAAAAGCATTACATTACCGTGGCAAGAGGTTGAAAGAAATGGAAGAGCAACACCAGCAGAGATAACGCCGAGCACGGGCAGCTGACAGGGCATGGAATTCAGAAGAATATGATTTCAAAATCAACATCACCGGGGAGAAAAATTGCGGGTAAGGCGAATAAAACGCTAGCTTCGCGGTGAATGTACCGCCACCGAAAGTAAAAAAAGCAACACACAGCCCGCACACAGTCACCGCAAAAAATGTGCGGAACCCGAGTAGATGCTAGGAAAATTTCACGGAACGTAGCAGCGCTAAGCAAAGCCACTCCAGAAAATGGTACATAAATACTCGTTTCAGGCGTCCTATTTGTCCTGCGCCTTCGAATCATCCATGCGGTGGCCGGGTTGAATGATCATACTCCGCATCTTGTGTTTATGAGAAGATGCGAGGCATGCAATCCATTGTTTTTAAATTATGAACGAAAAACAATCGTTTAATTAAAGTCTATTTAGTAGAGAGAATTGCATGAAAGTGATTAACATCGTTATCACTTTCATATCAGCAGACGAACAAAATGACGGAGAACGTAATAGAATAAATAATAATCAAAACTAATAGATAAAATGAACGTATTAACCAATGCGATCATCAAACGATCGACTGACGACGGGCGCCAAACGACGAACGACGGGCCGCCAAATTAAATATGCTCCCGAAAAAGCACCTTTTCTTGCTCATTGAGAAAGCACACAATTTGCACAGTTCAGCCGAATTAGGGAGAGATGACATTACGTAGAAAAACCACGCCATTCCATTGGAGAAATGTGGCGTTACAGTTTTAAAACGAGTTTTGCCGTAGAAAAAAACCGAGGGATTTATTACCATTTTGCGGGTTTTTTTTTGTTCTGGTTTCGGTGCAGAAAAGATTGTTTGCCGTTCTCGGGGGGAGAGCGTGGGCAAACAGTCGTTGTTTAGATTGGCCTCGGTGCACCGAAAGGCTTCGGGCGCTGGCTGGATGAGCGGCTGGGGCATGTTCGCCTTTCGCAGAAGCACCAGGCAGAAGCACCAGTGGAAAGAATCTGAATGAAACCATCATCGCCGACCCGGTGCCCGGTGACTAGTTGGCGGTAATTTCTTGTACCATCCACTTGGGCAACGAAGACGAGCACCGTCAGGGCGGCAACATAGAATATTGTTATGGTTGCATGGCATTTATGCTTTCGCCCGTGGGGCACACGTGGCTGCTAAACTGTTCGCCTTGTCCACGACCGATGCTGTGGCAGAAGAAAGTTACGAAAACATGCAAAAAAGCGCGCGGCATAGCCCGTAATATGTTAAAGAAATTTATGAAGGTGTTATCAAAATGCTTGGCTTCACGAAGAAAAGATTTTTTGAAAAATAGATAAACTGCATCTAACAAGTATAGCGTAGTGTAGCATTTTACCCATTTGTTGTATGGCGCACTAGTGTGCAATCCGTGTGACGGGGTACTTCGTTCAAATTTTCGTTCACTACCGCTAGCGTTAGAAAAATTCCTCCTAAACGGAAGCAGGAAAAATGCGAACAGCGTGTGTGGATGAATGAAATTTTGCACCGGAACTGACGCTCCGGTCGCCACGCTCCGTACGATGCCGGTGAGCATCGGTGAGCAACTTTTGGCGCTGCGCCACGACAAGAATTATGGTTTGCTGTAGCGTATGGTGATGGCCACCCAAAACCGAGTCAGCCTTAAGCTGTGTTGATGCAGCTCTACGTATTCCTAGGTTTTACAATTTTTCCAAACCGGGCGGAGCCTGGCGCAAAACCGTCCGAGGGTGCAGTTTGTGCCCAAATTACCCTGAAATGAACAAATATTATCTCACGTTTCGGTTGAAGCAAGATATGGACAATTTGTAGGATCCCGAGCATGCCCGATTGAGACATTACTTTGAACTGTACATTTAGAGTCTAATGATGGCATGATGAAAGGGCAACGGCATGATCTTAACATTGGCCCATCAAATGGGTGCAACATTTGTTCAAGAAAGTTATTGTGGCTCTATATTTTGCTGTGACGCTTTGCTTTCGATTATGTTTAAAACTTGATAAATGGTAACCCAAAGAGAAATGAGGCTTTATGGAAGGAAATAATCGAACTGTAAACTCGTATGTTCAGCTTTGAAGACTCTACTTTGTGTCTAATAAGGTGTCGCTCGGTAATGATTGCGTCGATCAATTTGTGTTCGAAATCGGATGTCCTTCGAGGGTGCCGGCACGCGAAGAAGAGTGGCACGGCCTTTTAAAAGCGTCAACGTCAAGAGAACCCCGCTGCAACTTGAGTACCGCCTTCCCATCCTGGGCACCGTCATCTGTTTGATCGGTTTCTAATTGGGCTCAAGTTACAGCAGCACAAGAATGTTGCAGCGGCATGGCGATGTCTCGTGTCGCACAATAACAAAAGGAGGTATGCGCGTGCGATCCCTTTTGAAACATGACCACCCGCACTCCATTACAATGGGAATTACGCCAGCCCATTCCGCGATTAAGCATTAATTTTCTCGCCTTTTTGCTGACATCAATCAATAACAACCCTCCCCTCATCCGGGTAAAGAGGAAGGAACTGAAAAGTGCTACCATGGCATCGTTAGTGGCGAAGTGGCCCCGGGTGCTAATTTTAGTAATTGAAATGCACGTGCTCACTCCACGGGGCAAGGAAGATGAGGCACCGCAAATCCTTGCCAATCGCTTCGTGTCACGAGCCATTTGTAAGTAGTTCTACTTCCTTCGCCAGTCCTTCGCCTTCGGCCGGTGGCCTGCGTGATAATCGCAAGGAACGATGAGTCGTGACGTTACCAGCTAGAACCCTGCACAGTTGCAGTGCAGTTGCCGGGTCGCCTTCGTCCTTATTGACCCCAGGCGGCGAGGCATTAATATTGATTACAACGGGCAAAGATGGCAAGATGGCGGAGGGCGGGCGGCTCCGGTTGCGGAGCGACACAAAATGCAAGCGTTTTACAAAACCAATCTCGGCCAACTTCCCATTAGATCGGTGCGTGCCAGTCGAGCCAGCCGCTTTTCCGGGGATTTGTTCTCCTGACCGGAAGTCCGGCCAGGATCGGATTAGAACGAAACCAGGTGCGGTTGCGCGGGGGAGTGGGGGTCCGTACTGTGGAAGCGAGCAAAAACAGATGAATCATCCGTTCGCTAACGAAGCACCAGCTACTTGAGAGCAACCGGAGTGCACGCCAAGAGGGCTCAAAGTTATTGTCATGTGGAGAGAAAGCTAACAAAAGCACACACACACACACACCCCGGGTGAACATGAAACCTGGTACCATCTTCCGGCTGTGGGGCAGCCACAAAAGGAAGCAGGTGCGGTTCAGGGTGCGGTGCGGGCGTCGATAAGACGGGAGAGTGATGAAATGAAAAATTGATTCGGAAAGCATTTTCACTACAATGGGGCACCATGGTATCGGGATTCCTTAGAAAAAACCCGGCTGACAACGACAATTTAGAGCGAAATAAAAAGCCAATACAGGACGTTAAAACTATGTGCGCCCTCTCCCCCTCCCGGGTGAACGGGGCTAGGAGGTGACTGTATGTCGCTTCCGTCGGTTTCCGTGCCCGTGTCGGTGGTATGCAATTTTTATTCCCTCGTAACGGTCGTAACAAACTAAACGAGCTTGAAAACGGCTTCTAATGGGGTTTCGGGGCTTTTCACCGTCTTCCGTGGCTTGCGCGACGCGGCGGGACTTTATTGAGGACCGGATTTTCCGACTGAAAAACCATTTTCCGGCACATCACCACACACTGCAACATTGCATGGGGCCAAACGGAATTTACGATACGATCGGGGGCCACGTGCAGCGTGGCCGGCCGGTGGAGAAATTGCTTTTCGCAAGACCGAGCGTTGCGTTGTTGTAAAAGTAATCCTTTCATTAAAACAAGTACTTAACGGAGCGGACCACAAACGACGTTCGGTGGATGCCGGCGCCGGTCTGAACTCTGTAGGTTCCTGCAAAATAAACTTCAATGAACTGTAAGCAATGCCAATATGAATGGTCCCAATTTGTATTGACAAAATACTTGTATCCTTTTGCGGGGACACGTCATCTGGTTTCTCTATAATACTGAACTGATTACGTTTGGGAAGTGCCACAAAAAGTACTGTAATTTTTATTCCAACACTTTGACCGTCACCAAACTACTAGTCCAAACTAATTAAATAGCAGAACCTAGTCCGACCTGGGTTTGGAGTGACGCAAATCACCGGCATCCCCATCACACACTTCCCAGCAGGGCAGAATTGGGCAAGGTCCGGACGGTACACGTTTGGTATAATTGTATGGATACGATGTACCCTCTTTTGGCCAGCCAGAACCATTGGGCGTGTGGGATGTTCGCGAAAAACTTAAAACACCGTAATAATGCCAGGCTCGAGTTGCACAGCCCCACAGGGAATGCGGTGCCGGGAATGATGCCCATGTTCCGGACAGGAACCAGGAACCAGGGCAACACTCCGGTGCACGTACTGGGGAGCATCGCATCGCGGTGGCCCAAACTTTGGCACTCAAATTTCGCTGCTGCACAACTCGCATGTTTATAATAATGAAAACGAGTGAATTTTCATAAATCGGACCGGCTACCGGCGGCGGCGGCATCGTTGGCATCAGGCCAACGTTCGTTGGCCATGGTCCTGCTGCCTCAAAAATGACTTGTTTCACCCGTGGCACGGGTGCCTTCAAACAATTCGCCGATTATCACCGAGCGGATGTAATTTATGTCGTAATTTAATCAGTCTTCTTCGCATCGCACCCTGGAAGAGTGTAATTTTGAGTGACATTTTTGCGCTCATCCGTAGTTTCTGTTTTTCTGACACGGACACGCTGGAAATGTTGGTTCGTTCGTCACCAAAACGTGTCCGCGCTTTGGGTTTGGGAATTGGTAAACATTTTCTGCGAGGGTTGGCCAATTTGTACCCTGGATTATCAGAGTTCTGCTTTACGATATGGGAATAAGCGTAACATGTACAAATTAACTATCGCAAATATGGAATCCTGAACAATGGATAATTTTGGGCAATGTTTTAGTAAATTATTATCTCCATTTTTCGCTGAAAATTCTACCACCGAAGCAACATGCAACCAATAGTACAGCACACTCTTTCAGTTCGCAACCGGCAATGAGTAATATAAATAAATTAACTAGCTTTTTTCCTTTTTTTATGTTGCTGTGGTACAAACTCTGGCACTTGCAGCGTTTGCCCTTTTTCGGGCAATGCCAAAACCATTACACCATCCGAACGCGGACTTCTGCGTCAAGGACAATGTATCTCATTGGACCCGGTCTCCGCCATCGAGGGGCTTAGCGATAAAATACGACCTCCAGACGAACCCGCGGGTTTAAGATGCCCGGCGGGAAAACGACGAGCCGCGCATGCGAATGTGGCACAGCTAGCGACGATTGCATCCCTGGCCTCCGTCGGGTTGTTGGCAAGCAAGGCATTGGGCTCACATGTCACGAGGACACACATTTGATAGGTTCAATTTTGGCAAATAAACTAGAGTGCCTGATAAAATGTGCATTTCCTTCTAATTTTATGTCTTACAACGCTCCGAAGCAATCGAGTGGTGTCGTGCGGAATTGAAGTAAAATAGAGCACAAAGCCACTAATGGCAACACTTGCACCTGCTCCAAAGCCAGCGTCGCGTACGCGCGTTTTGATGATGGAGGTAATCTACACTCCGCCGGATGAGCCATCCATCAAAGTGCCAAACTATTACGCGATCGTAAATCGTCCTTGCGGCCGCGATGCTTGGACAGGCCGGTAACATGGCACAACTCACGAACCCCGTGGACGCCGTTTCGTCCCAGGTCGATGTGGTCACCGATCGGCCCGGTGTGCCGCTATCACCATCGTGTGGCATCGTTGTTGTTTTACGATACAAATTTGGATTGGATCGTGTTTATTCTCGCTCGTCCACCGCTTATAGTGCAGTCGAGCAGCGCCACGAGACAGGTGTGTTGTGTTGGGAAGAGAACAGACAACAACAAAAAATCAATCAATATAATGGCACCTAGGGATGGCACCTAGCGACGGTGGCGACACTTTAACGTGATGCGACATCTTGTGCATCCTGGGTGTGAATTGCGGCCACGACCCGACCGTGATGGGTCGTGGTTACGTCAGCCAGCCAGCCGACCAGCCAGCGTGCGGTCAGTCAAGGAGATTGACGGCGGCCACCACCTAGCGGACCGATGGACCCGATCCGAAACCCCAACGGTGACGGTTGGCAGCGTGCCAAACTCCGAACACACGCTCCTAGTACAAAGCTTGGTGCAAAGCTCCGGAAAAGAAGCGCTACAAAGCGCTGTCTAATCCAAACGGTTGGTCCACGCACAGATTGCACCGCAGGATGCACCGGGACGACCGGTGGCGGTGGAACATAAATTTTATGCGATGCTCGAAACAAAATAAATAAAACAGGGAAAATAACCGTTAATCGATACGCTTGATCGGAAAATAGCTTCCACGTTGGTGTTGCTGCGTGTTGCGCGAACACGCGGCCGCGGCAAATGGTCCGGGGCGGTCTTCCGGATAGTTTGTAGAGTAATTTACGGTGAAAATTCTTCACCGATGCTGAAACATGCTGGCATTATACTAGTGCCACCCCCCGTTTCGGGCTCTTTCTCTCTCTTTCTCTTCGTCGGCACTCTATATCTATTTCGATTTTATTGACATCGTATCGGTGGACAAATTGCTGGCCAAGCTTATTCTCATTAACGATGATAGAAAACGCTCTGGCACCAATTGCGAGAGAATCGAGGACGGACAGCGGGTGGGTCGAGAACTGAAGGGGTGCATTTGGAACCAATGTTTAACTAGCTTATTGCATTTTAAAATTGAACCAGCCCGTGGACCAATAACTGCGACCCACATTAGGCAAACAAAGAGTCTGTAGTCTAGCTGGGGCCTCCCTGAGGGGTATGCTGTAAAAGAAGTGGCATGTTTCGAACAAATGATTTGGCTTTGTTTTATAAAATTGTCTTATAAATTTTTGAGTAAGAATAAGTCTGAATGTTTAATTTTCAATTTCATTAAGTGAGAAGATGCCTTCTGAAAGAGCCTTTCTACGTTTGTCGACTGATGGTCTTATTACATTTTTTATGTTTTCATACGAACATCAACAAGCTTACCAAATGCGACTGTTCACTTCTTCAGCGTCGAATTTTAAACCATTTCAAAGAGAATCTCGTCATCGCTGGAGAGCATTTGCATGCACATTTATGCACAGTACGTCTGGCCCGAATGGGCAAGAGTACTGCAATTTTGCGCTTTGATATGCGTGCAGCAGCAATTTTGCCGCACCAGAGACGAAGAACTGCCAACTTTCTTTTTCTTGCGCTTGGCTGTTCGACCCAGCTCCGGCAACGATTGGCCCTCGGCCAAATCGGCGCTGCAAGTTCAAGGATGCAGCCGCTTGGTTTTCTGCTCGTTCGATACAGTGCGAGCGAGCTCGAGCAATCCGTTTTATGGTGGTTGGCGAAAAGGTTCCACCGTGTTCTCGGCGTTCGTTCGGGTCCAGTTAGTGCGTGTGCACAATCAAAGCTAATGAAAAACTCAATTAAATGTAAGCTGATCGAATGATAGGAATAGCGTAGCGACAGCGAGCGTAGGAATTAATACGGGTTTGAACGGTTTATGCAGAGGAACCCCTAACGCGAAAGCAAAGTCGCATAAACTTTGATTGAATTCCAAGGATATGCGCGTGCAGCTTCTAAAGATAATTTTATTGATAACCCAAAATCGTTGCTCCAAAAATAACCCCGCAAAAGTGAACAACAACGGTTCACGGTACACAAGCAATCAACGGCTCATTAGCACATTGGATACGTCTGAATTTCGCTCACTCACACCAACTATTGACGACGGTGGGTCCTACGACCGGAGTCCTTTCTTTCCCACAAGCACGTGGTCGTGCAAATTATATACCCAACCGTACCCCCGGAGGTTTGGAAGCCGAAATCAATGTACCTATAAATAAACCACCCATTATCCTGTTCGCATCCTTCAACGGGTCCGCTTTTTTATGGGTAACCACTGAGGCGGCTGCTCCAGCTCCGGAATTAGTACATTTTCCCACCGTTAACGGGACAGCTCCGTATCAGCCGAACCGAGCGACGCGCAGTGAATTAGAGCATCAGCATAAACACAATAAGGGCACGACCTTCAACGATTGGCCCCGGGGTATTGGCGGGGTCATAGAAGGGCCAAAGTTGGTGCCGCTCTACGGGGTTTGGGTCGATGCTGGTGCCTTACAGAAAACGGGAGCACGCTGCGTCACAGTTGGGAAATTATTTTGCCCAAAACAAAACGTGAACTGAAGGGCTTTTTCGGCCTGTGGCAAGACGTTACCAGTGTCGGATAAGTGGCGGATGCTTCGTCCGTTTATTCATAGCGGCTCGAGCCGGGCCGGAGGGCCGTAATGGACACTCTCGAGGAGAGCGCAACGTCGCTGCAGCCAAAATGGCGCTGATTCGGAAGAAAATCGTTGTTCGCCCGTTTCTTTATGATTGATCATAACGGGGCTCAGTTTTTATGGTTCATTAAAGTAATTGGATCTGACGCTTGACCTGCACCGGCGTGCAGCACACTTTTATGAGCCAAGGGGGAGCCTCGGTCGCCGCCGTGATGGAAGCCCATCGCTTATGCAGTAACCGTTCGCCCACGAACCCCGGCGGATGCCGCAGGTGGCGCTGATGGCAGTTTTATGTTGGGCTGGGCTGGGTTTTGGGGGGGGGGGCCCATTTTATTTACCGTGCCCCGAACGGGTCACACATTAACAGTCGGCAAAGGACTCGGGCTTGGATCAGCATAATTTATTCGTTTCTACAGCCCGGTCGGGCACGGTGCGTTCGTAGAAAGGACTCACTTCGCTCGGTGGGAAAAGGTAAGACATTCTGGCAGCACAAATTGATATGTCTGAAGACCGTCCCCAGTGCTGTACTAAGCGCGCTCGAGTGGCTCTCGCCTCTTCTGGGTACCAGCAACATCAAAGCATATTACACGCACCTCTCCGCATCCCACCAGCTGTGGACGTGTTCTATTTGAGCCGTCGGATGACAGATGGCAGCGAGCGGACTACGCCTTACAAACACCTGTTGCGGGTGCGCCCTCCCGAAACATCCCGTTCCCAGCGGACGGAGTTTTCGCCGTGATTTCGACGGGAAAATAATCATGTTTTTAAACTGCTCCACGCACGCACAACGGAATAGCAGCACGCCAAGGGACGCGTCGACCGAGTTGGCCGCAGTTGGGCGAATCGAACCGAACGGGCGCAAATGGCCTTTAACGGCGGCACCCGATCGATAGTTGAAAAACAGAGCAGCAGCAAAAAGGGGGAAGAATAGCAAAAGGTTGATCAGCTTCCAAGCCCTTGGCCATGAAATGTGAACCGCCACCCATTCATCATACGCCGAACAGGACGAGCTGAGTGGCGCACGAAAATCTCTCACACGCACGCACCGGCTCTCTCTCTCTCTCGTTCGTTCGCTCGTTTTCTCGCTTGCTCTCTTGCCATTTACCGGCTAGGGTAAGGGCCACGGGTCTTCGAAGGAGACCGGTAGCTGAGGAACAGCTGTTTCACGGTGGCACACTTTGACCGATACTGCGATTTTATCTCCGTTGCGCTGCGAAGGCTGGGCTGTTCTCTCGCAGCCTCACAGCACACTCAGTCGTTTTCGCTTCTCACCTCTCACCGATCGGTGCTCACCGCTCACGGGAAAGGCAAGCGTTTGCGGATAATGTTGTTATCGCTTCTTCGGCGACCGTCGGCATCGGTCTCTAGCCAACCGCTGCTATGGCGAGGTTAAGAAGTAGCAGAAGTAGATACGAAACGTTCCATCTCTCTGCCACTGTAGCTATCGCAAGCACCGAGCAAACAACATATTTGGGAACACTTGGAGCCGCGTTATGCTCGAACGAATCTGCACCGTGATACACCGCCACCGGCAACCGAAACCGGTCCTTTGCTACGGCAGCAAGTTCGGAATGTTGATTTTTTCCAATTTCTCGCCCGGTTGGGCTGCAAGGGTCTCATTTTTCGTCTACCAGCGCTGTCACGGTGACCGTGGAACGAAAAACAAGAAGTCGAACAAACGGAGGCATGTATCACTCGTCGCGTGCGGTATGCTGAGGCTGCAAAGATTTACCTCGCCTTTCTTAAACCAGGCACCGGTTCGAATGGTTGTTGTCATCGCAATGCTACGTCTTCGAGCTATGCAAGTCGTGCATACTTTGATGAGAACAACGCAGAACTCCAGCTCAACATGTAATGGGGAAACTGCCCACAGACAAACTAATAAAGAAAATTTATCTAACACGTGCGATCGTTTGTAGCAAGTATAATAGTCCCGCTTAAGATTGTGGCCGTTCATCATTACCTCAGTATCGGATCTCGCCCATATGGTCCGTGGTCCGCGAGAAGGGGTGATGACGACGTGTATTTAACCAACCATCTCTCATCAGCGCGGACGACCGACGGAAACACGTTTGACGTTTGCCGACCCCTCCCCACATCGGAGCATCGTCATCCACGAACCGTTTATCAACGGTTCGCGGCGGAAAGTTTTGCTCTTTCCGAACGATCTAAACAACCGCCCGGCCCAGGTGGAGCGAACCGCCGGCGTAACGTAGCCGTCGGTAATTTTCTTTCCGCTCCGATTGATTTATTGACACGTTGTGACGGGCACACGTGGGGGGAGGGGGAGTGGAAAAGTTTTCACCACCCACCGGGTTACTCTGTCTGTAATTCCTTTTTTTTGCTGCCGCCACACACAGATGTGCAAATGGGGTAAAGCGAAAAAAAGCGTGCGCCACCATGCGCCTCCACCAAGAGTGCTTTGAGTGAGTTTTGATGATGTGGTCGGTCGCCAGGTCGCTGTTTGTCGTTGTTTGGTGTTGGCGGACACCAGTGAATTATGGGTCGTTCGGACCTGCAGGTCTTAAATCAAAACAATGTTTCAACCTTCCGGGCACCAGTTATTGGTTCGCATCAGGTTTGTCACCTGCAGTTTCTGGTGTTTCGTGCGTGCGAAACGTTCGCGTTAAATTAATTTACAATTCATCGTTACGACAGCATTAAACTTCGCTTGACAGGCGTGACGCAAACGCAGGCAAATTGCAGTAAAAATCGTACAAACCACACACTAATTAGACAGCCAGCCCAGCCGGGAGAGAGAAAGAGAGAGAGAGAGAGCGCGAAGAAAAAAGACACAGCATCGCAAACAGTGCGGGAAATAAGTTCCATGTCGCTCACAACGACCGTCAGGCTACAACCAGAGGGAGAATATATTTTAACAAGCAACGGCAATCAACACCACGTTTGCGTCGATGGTTCGATGGTGCCGTAAAATCAAGTTAGCGTCCAGGCACTTAAGATAATGTAGCGAAGTGATGATTGCTTATTTAGAGGTGTTTGAAATGGTCATTAGAACCACGAAGGTCGTACGGACATTTCAAATTTTGATGAGCGACGTGATAGGAAATGTTTGCTTCAGTTAGTGAAAAGCCTAGCAGCGCCTTCAATCTGAAAAATTGGAAGCGTTTAATAGTTACTGAATCCGTCTGATCTCGCAGCATTATTGAGCACGACAAGCTTCAGTTTGCAGCCTGGTGTTTAAATCATTGACTCAATCTCCATCCGGTATTATTGAAAACGAAGCCGGAAAGAGGTTTTCCCTTGAGAAAATGGAACAACGGCCAACAACTGAACGCGCTAAGCTTCGAGTCTAGGAGCATAGTTGTCACACGGTACACGACGAAACGCTCCGAGACGAGCCAACTTCATGTTGACCAACAAACTGTAATTAGCTGAAGGTGGCAGCGAATCGGGACCTTACACCTTTCGCTACTTTTCCCATCCGAAAGGTAGATAACAACACCTTTCGATCCCTCCCTCTCTCTCTATGTCTTTCACTCTCTCTTCCTAGCACAGTGTGGCAGTTAGAAGCGTATATTTTCTTCACATTATTTCCCAACTTCGAATGAGTTAACTTTTCACACTGCGGTTGCCGTTGTTATGGCGATGGTTTCGAGCCGCGCGGTCGCGGCGCTCGCTGATGTACACAACAACGTCGCGCCGGTGGCCAATCAGTGAAATATATCTACCTTTAAAAAAAAAGTAGCTGTGAAACTAAACGAAACTAAAATGAGGACGGCGCTAATGATGGTTTGTGGGATTGTGTTCGTTTTGTTTCCCTCCGCTCACCTCAACTGTGTGTGTCTTTTTCGCTCGCTCCGTGTTACCCTTCTCGCTCTTTCACGCTCTGTTAACTCGACGTCAAGACTGACGTTTTGAGCGGTGGGTATCATCACGCAGCATGCTGCCAGTACGCGGCGGGGTGGCGATTTCAGTCAGGCGCTCGCTGCCAGTCAGCTGCGCAAGTGGCATGCGGCAGGAAGGATGGGGGGCCATCCGGGAAGGGCGCGAGGAGCGGAAGAAAAGAAAATCCCAAACGCAATCCCTTGGGATAAGCCACTAAAATCTCGAAACCAGTAAATATTTACGCCAAGCATAATTACGATCACCACGGGGAGGGTTTTACTTGGTTCACCTTGTCTCCTGGTCACCCTCCTGCCTCCCCGGTCTCTCCCTCTATGGCCGATGCGTCGTCTCCTCATCGTTGCGGTCCCTTGGTAACCCCGACACGGCGGGAGGCCGCTGTTGCTCATGGGTTGAGTGAGTTGTTGTTTGTGGCACGGTTCGAAATTAAATGAACAACGCAACGTGCGCCATGACGGTTTTCTTCTTGGGAATCGCTTGAAAGTTTTTCTTGAAAAATAATCCCTATTTCCCACCGGTTATGCTGGCCCGGCCGGACAGACATTTATGAACGTTGGTCTGGAGGCTGGGTTTTTAGCTGCACTGCAGCAGAAATCTCATCCAACAACATGGAAACTGGAAGAAGAACTGCGGCTTTTTGCTTCAAGATCACCACCAACATGGGCGAAGAATGGGCGGAAACTCGGTAATCACGAGTGCGATAAGCAACGAGAAGCTGTACAAAAAATTGTACTGCTTTTCTGCGATGAACAGAAAAAATTATGCATCCACAAAGTTTCGCGTTCTGAACAAAAGTAACCATTTTCGAATCATTTAAATTCGATGCCCCAATCGCCACTAAAGAGTGGCCACTTTGAAACAGATCGTAATTAATTCACCGTGCGGCTGCGGCTCGGCTCCGCTCGGTTCCATCAATGCCCTCGCCTCGGCACGAAAGTACGCAGAAGAAATGGTCAAGATCGGGTCGGTCGGGTTTGCGTTCCATCGGTGTTCTACATCATTGTAAGTAATTGCAGTGTTTGAAGCCACATTACAGGTTGAAGAAGCGACTGCTATACAAAAATACACAGAGCGATGGGATACCGCCAATTTGCACCTCTGATTGAAGTGGTCTGAAGGGTATGGCCAAGCCCGGCCCATACGTTTCGACGCTAATGATTGTTGCCTCGAAAGCAGTGATAAATAAAGAGAAAATTATTTCCAGAAACCCGATTCCTGGAGCTTGAGCGGTCGGCTGGTGTCTGATTTTGAACATGCGTTTTTCTCGTTCACTTTCATTATAACATTACTGTACTGTTATAACATTCAGTATCTGCTTAGAAACTTTTGATGATTAATTATGTTTAACAAAAATCTATTCAAATTTCAATATTTTACACGAAAATTAGGCATGTTTTGGTTTTTGTTGAGGTATTTTAAAAATAACGCAGTCAAAATTTGCCCTTATCGGGGACAAACTTTCAATTTGCTGAATGTTTGTTGAACCTTATAACAAAACCTACAAGAAAACAAAACAATTATTCGTCTTCGAACTGGTTCAAAGAGAGGATCCCTATGAAAAGTACAAAACAATCTAACAGCAAACGCGCATCGTTTATTCACGAGCTCTTATTTATAACCGATTTCGAAAGCCATAAACACGTTCAATTATGTCGTGCCCATCTGGCCCACCACAGGGACGGCGGACAGAATTAGCATGCATCCCCGGTCGAACATCAGCAAGGGCTGCGGGCCCTTGCTGAAGTGAAGCCATTACCGTTCGGGTGCATTGTTGGCCCGGGCTGATGATTTAATTAGTGGCATGATTTTATTAATACCACCAATACCGTCGCAACTACTAGTGTCACTGGCTGCTGGTCACTTCAAAAACCAGTTGGCTCGGTTCACTACTACCTAGCATCTTGAAACCGCCCGGGTGATGCTGCCAATGCATTGCAATGGCTGCTGTCATCGTGACAAACGATCGTACTTTGAGCATGACATATGCTGATATGTTAATCTATCAAATGCAAACGATGGGCGAGACGTGATGGTGTCCAAGCGAGCGTTTGGCCCAGAATATGGTTCAGTACATCGCACTCAAGTACGGCACAAAACGTGTGAGTGCACAGCAGGAAATGGATCCATCCCTATATTTAAAGCTGCCAACTTTTTCCCGTTCACAAAGGTGCACTCTTAATCGTTTCTCGTTTCTGTTTCTCGATTGCGACGCCATTTGTTTGCCTTTCCGGACCGGACCTGGCGGCGAAAGAAAACCGATTGCGGTAAGTACCAAGCCACAGAGAGCATGCTTGCGAACGGAAGAGGAAATGGTGTGGGCTGTTGCAACCGAGAAAGGTTGCATTTCTGCACCGCATTGCATAATGTTCTGCCTGCTCAACCGTGCCATCATCAATCGGTTGTATCCGTTGCACTGGAGAGTGAAACGACTAGCTGTTGTCGGTTGCAGCAGTTCAAGGCTGCGAAAGTGTTAACACTTTCAACCTACTCCGATGGGAGCGTCAGCTTTGTGTAGGATCGATGATGAAGCCTAATGTAATAAATAGTTCACACCGGTAGTCAACGATCATGAGTCGTGGATTTGTGACTTATTGGAAGCCTATCGCCTCATGCTAATTGCACGAATCGAACAATATCCATAATGTCAATACACTAATGTCTTATTACACCATTAATGTCATGTGGCCGGCGGTTTCGGTCGAATCGAACCTGCTAGCGATTGTGGCCGACGTACTCAGTGTGGCAACACAGCAAGCTACATTGGCATAAGATGGTGAAGGCAAAAAAGAACGAAATCAAGTTTTCGTCATCGTACCCACTGTGTGGCCACTTGCTGGCTGCCCACAAACGGAGGACCGCAGACCGGACGGGAACGCGTTCTAAAATATTCATACACTGATTGATTTATGCTCATTGCAGCGCACGTCACCGGGTCGATTCTGGTTCCGATTCCTGCGCCCGTTAGTGTTGTAGTTGTAGTGAGGAATTTTCCGATTACTTCTGGCACCGCCCGGGACGGCCTGTTGCGGTTTCTCACTTCCTTCGCCTGCGCGATAGAAGTAGTTGGGACGTTGTGTGCTATTTCTTTGGGGAAAACTTTACGCTTGATTGCATTAGGAAAACGAAAATCGCTCGCTCTTACTCTCTCTCTCTCTCTCTCTGTCGGCCACCGGTTGGCAATCGAAATGTACCGCTCGCCGGTCTTACATCATCATTGCTAATGTGCATTATTTAGCAGCGATGGCCAATGTTTTTTTTTCGCCTCGAAATCCCCCCGAGAAAGACGTGTTTCGATAACGAAAATATTATTTTCAATTATTTAAACGAGAGAATCAAAGCAAATAGGACGTCTGCAGGTCCTCGACGACGTATAGACCCATTTTGGATGAACACTTTGCCACAGCTTCCCATCCGTCGTCGATTCCGATCCGTCGGGTGGCAGAGGCAATATCGCAAATGCAACACTCCGTCGGTGGGGATTTATTTGAATATTTTAAAGTTCTCGGACTGTGACAGGGCTGCAAAAATAAACTATGCACCGTTATCAGATTTGCACTGTGACTGCGGTGCAGTATTTTTTTCCGAGACGCCTTTTCGCGTTCCGGTTTTCATCGAACTTTACGAACACGGCGCATTGTTTTAATTTGACGGTTTGAAAAGAATTATTATTTTTACTTTTTTTCTGAAACCAAATCCCCAGCGCATTGTACAGCGGAATAATGTCCGGTTTCGGTTTATTCAGTCGAATGTTTGCTTTGGTGGAAAGCGCAACCAAATTCCTTTTGATTTAGAGGTTCTCGTTTTCGGTGCCATTTAAAATAGTTTAAAACATTTATAAATATGAAAAGTACTCACAAGACCGGATTTACCTCACATTACCGGATTACCTTTGAGCAGTGTAAAAATAGGTCTGTTTTCATATTCTTCACTATTGTGGTGTCGATGTTTCTCACATAATATTTCATTACACTAGCATAGCACAACTTAAATTTCGTAATGGTTTTTATAAAGTCTCAATAAAGTGCATTAAATTAGATTGAACAGAAAACCAACAACATTGAAAAACAAATACAGGAAATTTTTAATTAAGACTGAAACATGATCCCGAACGCAAAAGTTCGTAATGCGAAAATTAACCATACGGAGGAAGGCAGAACAAACAGGGCACGCTTTACAGTTACCGACTCATTTCCGGAGAATCTCCGTCACGAGTAGAAACTAATGAGTCCAACTCACCCACACATACACACGGGTCAACGTTCATGTTCCGGCAAACTTCTTTAGTGTACAAGGCAGCCGACCGCGTCTACTGCCCGTGGCACCACCACCAGCCAGCATCCGGGCCGGCGGTTTCGGAATCTTCTCCTCGGCGATGCGAAAACACTTCCACAGCCCGTACCGGATCTCGAGCGTGTCGAAAAACAGGGCCGGCTCGTACCAGCAGACGTGGTGCGGGGCACACTGGTACCGCTCCCGGAGCGGCGGGTTGAGGAACGGGGCGTCGTCGTAGCGTGCGTGAAGAATGCGGTTGATGTACGCGTTCATCGAGCCGGTCCGGTGGATCCAGTTGATCAGGGTCATCACTGCCATCACGGTGCCATGGACACGGCGGCCATGTTCTATCTGCTCCTGCGGCTGCCGATACGAATCACCGGCATCGGCACCGGCTCCGTCCGGTGGGTTGAGGAATGCCTTCTGGACCTTCAGCAGTAGACAGCAGACGGCCGAGGCGGTAAAACCGTCCGGAGCCTCAACAAGCAGCACGCAGAGCAGCTGATAGAACACCTCCAGGTTTATCTTGCGCAGGCTGTGCCGCTGGATGGCCACCAGCAGGGCATGTTCCCACTGGGGCCGCGCATCGATCAGCAGTTGCCGAAGCCGTTCACAGCCGGTGCCCAGCACGATGTCGTAGTGCGTTTCGATGTGGAAGATTTGGGGCGACTGGAACTGGGTAGGGTTGTGGCCACTTTCCAGCAGCTTCGTCAGCACCTTGGCCGCCTGGATCGATTTGGTGGCATCCGGGCCGACCACGTGGCTCAGGAGGTAGTCGATAACGAACGATCCGTTCGTGGTGTAACGCGGATCGCAGAGAGACATTTTCGATGCCGCGTACTCGACGATCGAGCTAAACTCGATCCGTGCCTCGTCGGACATGTCCGTGTCGAGGTGGAGCGGAAGTATCATGATGACAAACGAACCCAAGTCGGTCACCGAGAGCAGCGAGGTGAGGTTCTTCAGACACTTCTCGAAGCCACGCCGCAGTTCGTAGATCTGGTTCCGGCTGGTCCCAATCACGACGCTGCTGTGGTAGAAACGGAGCAGTTTGGCGAGATCCGAGTAATCGATCATATCCCAGTGGCGGGGCACAATGATGCTTTGCAGCACCGACAGCACGTGCCGTACCTGATCGACGTCGGCCCGTGCGAGGAACTGTTCGACCTGATCGATCAGCTTCGATAGCAGCAGGGCTGAGGGCGATCGACCCTCGAGCACGAACAGCAGTATTTCGACACAGATGAACTCCACCTTCCAGAGGTTTTCGTACTGCAGAAAGCGCAGTATAATGTCGATCACCTCGTCCTGCTGTTCCGGTATCAGCTGGTTGATCATTGCCTGGAACAGTTCCTTCGCCTCGGCAAACGTCGGCTGCCGTCGGCCACAGTGCCACAGAGCTCTCGGCCGGAGTCGCAGATGGGCGACATAGTTTTGGACCAAAACCAGCGAACACTCCAGGATGGCGTCCCGCTCGGGGATGTGCTGGATTATGTCACGCCGAGATCGTTTCACCAGGGTCCGGAGAATCTGCGGAAGCAAGCATGGCCATGTTGGGCGATCCGTCGGACGACGTTCCCAGCGTTTGTAGTGCATACCTTCTGCGCCCGGTCCTCCTGGATGTTGGGCGACCGTATGGTGGGATCCAAAAATATACCGCAGCACGTCTTCAGCTGGTCGGCCAGGTGCCGCGTCTTGGCCGCTGTCAGTTTCTTGCGCGAAAACATGGCCGAAATTCGGCCCGATTCAAAACGAAACATTGTCGATCGGTCGAAACGTTTGTGATTTTTATCGCTACGCCTGCTATGCTTTTGCTACATGAAGCTCGGCGTTTTTGTGAAGGCCATTGGTTACATGACTTTTTTTGAGTTGCCATGGATTCCAAAAGTGTTGGTCTTAAATAATGTTGACTCCTTAATAAAGCTTTACATTCAAAAACGTTTTGCAACAAAGTTTGACATGTCCGAAAATGTTCATTATGCCTGAAAACAATATTCCGAAGTGGAGACAAACAATTTTGCTGCTTTCTAATTTGTGCCACTTTGTGGATTTCTTGCGAACACCATAAACATTCTGTGGAAAAGGTCACTGAGTGATTATCGTCCCGAGAATAAAATAATTATACGTATCATTCAGTGTTTGACTCGAAACCGTCCGATATTCGCCCATCTGTTGTTCTATTGGTAGTGGTGCTGCGAGCAACCCAAAACACCGGTCTCTGCACATCCCTTTTCGAGCAGTTTGAGTCGAATTCGAGCAGCCATCGCGTAGGGGAGATTTGGTCGGAAAAGCGTGAGAAATGCTCACTCTCGCCGAAAACATTTTCCGCTCACGAGCTCAGTGGATTCTGTCAACTCACTGCTGCTCGACAAGACTTTTTTGCGAGCGACACGTTCGTGGTGTGTGAGCACGTTTTCTCACAGTTCACACAGCACTCACTGATTCGCTCCAGTTGCCGAAATTCTCGCAAAACATCCCACTGCTGCGCTGCGGGCGCCGGTCAGCAGCTTTGGGGAGAGAGTGAGAACACTACGGCTGATCTCGGCGAGTGGCCGAGGACTTCGATGTGCGGTCGTCGGCCAGCTGCACGGCGTTGGCCATCATCAGTTCGATTTCAGTGACGTTCAGTTTCGGTTCGTCGTCGTGTAGTCGATCGGTTGTGGCCACACAAGAGAGAGAGAAAAAAAACAACAGCACAAAAAACATATATGTATTTATATACATACACCAGCATAGTGAGCATTCACAGACTTGTGGTGAAAGTTTTTCCCTTTTCGTTCTTTTGTTTGCCTCGGCCACACCACAACATGCGGCCGCTCGCACACGAGGTGTAAAACGGGAGCGGTGTGATTTGCAACGTTATAAAATAACAGTTTTACAACGGCCCGTCAGGCGGAGCGCGCGGTCGGTTACCACAATTAGTGCGTGGAAAACAGAGAAATGGAGTGATCTGTGGGCGAATAAATATTTACCGAAAATGGTCGCGTTTCAAGTGGAGTCATTGAAATTTGTCTCGCCGCAAAAAACTTAAGAATAAGTTCGCAATAGTTGGCGGTTCGCGAGTGAATGGTTGTGGCGGAAGTTGATACAATTGTTTCAGAAAATGAAATCACAAATCAGATGCCTGGCAAAAGTGTAGCGAAATATGGAATGTAATGCATAAAGTGTGGTGAATTTGAAAAATATTCACCTCCGGCCGATGTGGTGCAGTGAAAACCGATTCCCAATCCGACAAATTCAATTGCAAGTGCGCCGTGTAAGGGAATTAAATTGTAACATCACGGGAGGCCATTGGGCCATTGTACTGAGCCTGAGTTGGCAGCGCTCAGTCGGGAAGCTGCTAGCTGCTGGGGCGCGGTGGAAGAAATTCGAAACGAAATAAAGCATCAAATATTCAACAATTATCGACCGAAACCAGTGAAACCGGTGTAGCAGCAGCCGTGCCGGTTACCGGAAACGGATCGCGTACGGATGCTGGCGACGTAACAGTTCCCGGTCCGGTCCAGTGGGTTCGTGATGGGAAGTGAAATCTGTGTGAAAAATACAACGAACCACCAACCTTTCCGCTGGGCACCAACAATGGACTGCATGTTCCTGTAGGGCCGTCACCGGATAGAAAAGGATTCGAAAAGGTGAATTTCTACGACCCAATATTTTTAGGCACACAGTCACGTTGGGGGCAGATTAAATGCGAACCGCGCCACACCGGGAATCAAGAAAGTATTACCCAACTACACGGCATCTTACAGCCAAGCCAAGGTATCCTTTCAGAAGGTTCGAAGGACGGAAAGGTCCCATCACCTGCACGGGAAATGTGATACTAATCGTATACATAAATGACGGCATAAACATGAAGCCACCGCACGGTAGACATGCTTCCGGCTACAGTCGGCCCCTCCGCAAGGAGTCTAATCCGGGTCAAGGCGCAACCACGGCACGATCCGTCTCGCTTCAACAATGAATATCGGCCAGAATGGGCGTGTGTAATGTGTTGATACGAGAAAAGGACACAAACGGTCGCTTTGGTTTCATATTACAATTAGCAAGGCTCGACGGTGCCCGACTGTCCGACAGTGGCTCAACAGCTTCCGGGCGCCTCCCCGCCCCCGCGGGAGCGATACCATGGGTCCAACACGGAAATCTCTTCAACGGGTTGGCTCGTCTAGCGGTGACTCGGCTGGTCGGTGAACCAAACCAATCGAGCATGAGACGGCACCAAAAGCACTTCGTTTGCGCACGGGTAATCGGGCGAAATGAAAATTCATAACCCCGACGACGGATTCAACGTTCGCTTAGTTTGTGACTGGCGCACAATAGTGGTCGGGCCCTCGCGTAGTGCTCGAAGCATCGAGAAACAGCTTCTCGGCGGTGGATCAGCTGATAAAAGGGATCGAAAAAAGCGAGCACAGCTCTAAGTAGAGGACGGTGTTCACTGCGCGTCGTTGCAGCAGCGTTTCGTAGGTTCAACGATGTGAAGGTATCGCTCAATTGTCCAGAAAGAGCACTCTCCTGTCGAAGGGCCCGCCGATGGCACGGAGCTCGGTGTGTGTCTGTGTGTGGCAGGGCGATAAAGACGTAGATAATGAGAATGGAGCCCTGTCCAGACGCCGCCAGAGGGCGTGCGCGCGCGCGCTCTAGGAGTTGGTCTGTTCGGGTGGGCAGGACACGCCGCAGGCTCCTGAACCGAAGGGGTTGGTCGATGTCGGAACAAGGTCACACCTCGGGAGGGTTAGTGCGCGGGACCCGAAATGAGGTGATTTGTATTTTTCCAACAATCTTATCTTCCCGCCCAACTTATAAAAATGTTGGTGTTACAGTGGACTGGTCCTAATCAGAACCCTCTATTGTGGGAGGATCTGGTTATTGGTGTTCCGAGTGCAGTTACGATCGGAGAATTCTGGAGCAATGCTTACATGAGAAAACTTATACGAACTCTATAGCATCTTAGGTTATTGGAAGGTTGTTTTTAGTAGAAAAAGTGAAGCCATTTATTGTGCAACTAGTTTGTTAACTTATCTTGACTTTTTTTAAACAATCACAACATGTTTATTTACTTTTAATCGTGTACCACAAACCTGCCCTATTAAGGAACCATATCTACGATATTCAATCTGAAAACACCGTGTACTGTTGATAACTAAAGAGATGGTTTGTTGGAAAGAAAATGAAAATAAACCAAAACTCCGCTTGGAAAAATGCGGAACTATGGCAAAGCATAAAATATACGACGCGATTCCCCCTTTTTCATTGTTCACCAACTTTTTCACGATAAACGATGGCACATTTAATGCACTGAAGAGCGGCACACCATTAAATGCGAATTTCCCGATCGACGACAACCGGCTTTCAAAGGAATCAAGGCGACAAAGGGTTTTTGTTAGCGCGGAAAATGGTTTGACAAAGTCAGTCCATTTTATCCCACTCAATACGGGCCTGATTGCTCGCTCTGTTTATGCAATAAGTCATCTCCGTTGTGTGCTTTTGCCTGCCGACCGAGCATTGATTGCAAACGAACGAATAACCGAACAAACTTGTGCCGAATGTTGTTCTGCCGATTTGGTTTGTCTGATTCGATGTGTTTTCATAAAACTTAATAAAACATAAAATCATATTACAAAACTATGCTTTGGCCGATGCATGCCGATGTTACGGTTTATCCAACGTACTTCGCCAGGCTTCGTTCGGCACAACTATAAAATGCGATACACGGTTACACAAACTTTATGATGCGGAACTTTTTTATTTGCTCTCCCATGTTGCATCCGCCTCGGTCCGATGCAGGGCGGTCCTCGCCTGATGGTATTAATCTAAAGTTTATTGAATCTACCCGGCGCGCGCATAAAAGAAATCAGGGCGCGCATCGTAAAAAATGGCAAGAGTTTCTTTTCCGCGTGCAAAAACGGGTAAACTTTTCGTTCTCCCACGGCCTGTGCTGCTGAGCTGAGGAGGCCAGGCTGAGGCTGAGTGGCTGCAGAGAACAGAGTTTCAATTTTTGAGATGGCCGTAAGATGCACTCGACTTTGCGTCGTTGCCCATGCCCATACCGCTCCGGCCACTATTACTTCCGGGAAGTTTCTAACGCGCCGGGGTCAGTAGAGCGACCTTATTGTCAGGAAAGTTTTCCCGAAGGCAGAACAAACGGTGACGGGGAGATTGTCTTGCCGAAAGGATACCCTTCAACCGCCGGCTGGTCCTCGGCAGCTGCACAAAGCTAAAGCTAAAGTTATTGATTAAGTGGGTGGCCTTTAGAGTGCATTTGGTGATAGTGCTTCGTTTGGAAAGTTTCCCCTGTTGCGATGGTGACAGTTTCCAAGGGAGGATAGTTTCTAATTGCAGTATGCTGCTTCGAAATTAATTGCGCTGCAGCGCAGCGCATTGCTGTTTGGATAGCAGTTTAATGTAAGCTCTGTAGTTTAATTACCAGCTTGTAGTAGGTGAAGTTTATAATTTTCTGTCAAAATTTAATTGACTTAACCAGGAGGACTTTATGCGGCCAAGCTAATCGGCGTCCACCAGTCGCTGTGTGTTCTTTAATCCAATTGATATTCTCCTGTGGCTGTAGATGTGGCTGTCCTCTGGCCACCGAATGAGAAACGAGGCTTCCCCCGAAACGGCTCTGATCCATTTGATTTGTTTTCTACACGAATCGAATCCTTGGAATAAATGAATAAAACAGCCATAAAAATGTGTTACACTCATGTACACACGGCAGCGCGTAGCCGGCGGTATTGTGCGAAACATATGTGTACACTGCGAAAAAAGCAAAAAAAGGAACGGACTTCAAACAGGAATTGAATGGTAAGAACACCCGCAGGAATAACACGTGACGGTGGCAGGTGGTGAGCGCAGAAAGATGGCATATTTACCCTTAGAGATATTAGTATTCAACAATTGCCAATAATGCGTACAGGTGATATTTAAACTTTTATCGCCGTGGCCAGTAGGTGGGTATGTTTATTTACGATTGTTTTATTTAGCGATATTTATGATGGAGACGCCTGGTGCTTCACAACTTTCAAATGCCCCCGGAAAAGAATTTGAGAAGCATGATGATTTGAATTTGAAACATGATTTGATTTTATTAAAATTGAAAACTTATTAAACTACATTGCATCAGGTATTGGTTGGCGAAACTGTACTATTTCAACGAAACTACCATTGAAGCGACCGGTTATCCATTCTAATGACATAACGAGCCAAAAATACTGCGAGACTGCGTGCGTAATTTAAGCCTCGGAGAGCAATTAAAATTATACCACAGCATTACTTGGACGATCGGGTGGCAACAAAAGCGGGTTCTGTTGGGACCTTCGTCAGCAAATAATGAACCCAATTCGCTGCGTGCGCTTCAGCTGTTCCCCATTGTCGTCGTCGTCGTCATCGCCGTTCGAAGGCGCGCACATGGCTCCATCGCTTATCATTTGATCGAACGATTTTTCTTCCTTTGCCAAACAACTCGCCCACCATTCGAAGTGTGGGCCACGCAAGGAGCGAAAAAAGGGGAACTCAATTTGCCGGACACGAAGCAGGAAAACCAAATGTATGATAAACAACATTATCCTTGCGCCCGCGAAGCTAAACGTCAAATTGCGCAGGACAAACGGTCCGGACTGTGGGCCGTTACCGACCGCCGACCAACACGTTCGTTAGTTCCGTTTCCGCAATGGCTAACCGAGAATGGCCCCCAGCAAGAGCGCGCCCGGCGGCCCCATTAAGTGGCAGCAGGTTATGTTTATTACACAATATTTTTACGATGATGGATAACGGACCAATCTGGAGTGCGGCCCTGTATGGGGCGGATGTGCCAGAATGCAGCACAAGGGGGTGAAAAATGTTCTATTGCCGCCGGTCGCCGGTGGAGCGACTCTGTTTGCATAGTGCTTCGCATTTTGTGCATACGCGTCCGCACGACGGTAGGAACCGGGACGGGTGTTGATTGATTTATTGATTGAAGAAGACCCCCATGAAGAAGAGTGCACAAACGTAACCGTACACTCCACGGCCAAGGGCAACAAACACCAGGGGGTAAGGAGCCCCATTATTCCAGCACAAAAGTGAGAGCCAAGAAATTGGCCATTAAGAAGTTGACCTCAAAAGTTTTTGCCTTATTCGCCCGCAAATTTCATTATCAACAACACAGCCGAGCGAAAACACGTGTTAATTTGTGTGATTGTGCGACCTTCGGTGGGAACTATAAAATCTATTTTCGAAATCGGATTTATCGGCGAGCCCAAGGCGTAGCGATTTTACGATCCGAGGCATTAAAACGCATTCTTCAAACCAATCCTGCCACTCGGAACCAACGCTCGCATCTCGTATCGCCGGCAACAAACTGTAACGAGAGTTTGATTTGACTCCCGCCACACTGTAATGCCTTTTGGCACCGGCGGCTACCATCATAATGCATAAAAGCGCGCGCGCGCGGCAGCCGTAAATTTATTCCACTAACGAATTGGCCAGCCAGCCAGCCAGCCAGTTAGTTGTAAAATTGACTTGTTCATTTCGATTGTGGCCCACTGACCGGCGGATGCTGCGTTCCACTGCCAGCACCGAACGTTTGGTGGTCTGAAACAAGGTCGACCAACGAACGGTTAATGATTTAAAATTTAATAGTTTCTACCGAAAAGTCGTAAAGATCTGGGCCGTTCGGGAGCGCGAGTAGGTTGAATGATGTTTAATTTTTAGTTACCTACGCCACCGGGTTTCGCTTGAAATATGACGAACAAACATAAATAATCAATATATAAGATATTTTCGGTGGAGACGCCTGGTGCTTCACTCAAAGTTTGTGAACACACAAACACACATCATTTGATCCCAACATTAGTCAGGTTGTAGTCCTTACATATGTGTCTTCTGCAGCGGAATAATCTGTTTCTTTGTTTTGGGAGGGATCATTGTGGTTTTTGCCGACATCTTGTGGCATCCGTTTTGATGACATCCTCTAAATGCTTGTAACACCAAGTTCAAGGAGCTGCGTGAGGGTTGCGTGATGTCTACCGACGTTCTGGCCACAATACTCACATGAACCCAGCCTGCCTACGGAATCCACCACCACCGTGTGGTTCATCTCGATGCTGTTGAATCGTTGCAGGAGTTTCGTTTCACATGGCTGTCCACACCACCACCAATCATTATTATGATAATCTTCGTAGGAAAGTCCCACCACTTGCCATCCCCGGGTTGGTCCCCGGAGGCAAACCTCTCTGATTGGATCCCGCCGGTTCCCTGGAGTCCCCGTAAAGGACACCACCAGACGGCGACGGACCGTGGTGCCAAAAAGTTGGTGCAGAAAATTAGTTTGCCGTTCTTTAGGTTCGCCATCTTTTGTTTTCCCACGAGAGACAAATGCCCAAATCCCCGACCCGAAACTCTGGTCCCCGATGAGAGCGACCGATAAACGCGGTGCGATGTCGGTGGCGAAGGTGGCGCGGCCAGGACGAAAACCCCTTTTATCCTTCATCAAAAGTCGTTTTCCCATCGCGCGATTTCGCTCTCTGTCAACACCATCGGTGGTGGTGGTGGTAGTGACCTTTCTGGGCCTTCAGTTTTGGTGCGGGCCACCTAAATACGATGCAGCTGAGGCGGGCGCACAACAATGGGGTCGGGTAGCTTTTGCGGGACACAGAGCTAATGCTCGTTTGAATGCTTCCTGCGCGATCGAAAAACATCGCTGTAACCCCGGTCCGAGAGTCGCTCCGCAGGTTGGACTTTGCAATCAGCAGTCGGTTTAATCTGTCAAAATCGGAGCGTTCGCATAAATTGAACATAAATCTCACTGTTTCAGCTAACGGGCGTAACAGTTCGGTTCATCCTGCGAAACACTGCGCTCCGGATGGTGAGTACCGGGTGAACGATAAGCGAGTTTTAGTAAGTTATAAAATTTGCATATTTATCACTCTTTGGCTCTCGGTTTAGCGCAACGACGAGGGTCGCTCGTCAGAAGCGAGCAGTAGCTGTGCACCGATGAGCCACGAGATGGCAGCATCCTTTCTGAGCGGGGTGCCGGCACTAAATCAATGATAGTCAATGTCTTATCTAGAGTGATGCTGGTAAGAAACGTTCCGCACGTTGGAGTTTCATGCAAATTAGCCCAACTTCACGATGGTGTGGCCTGCATCGTTATGCCACAGCTCGAAAGCTGATACCCGTAGCCGGTCCGTCGGTCGCTCGGCTGTATCTAATTTTGACCGCAATCTTCTTATCTGGACTCTCGGTTCGGTTACCTCGACACTTTTCGTCTTGCACATCACGCAACCTTTTAGTACCGAATCTTGACCAGCCGACCTGCGGCTCCGAGCGAGACCGGTCAAGTGTAGTGACCAGCTTTCAGCAGCAACCACCGCAGACCGCAGCCTCAGGAGTGGATCAAGGGTTGATCCTCTTCATTAGCAAGACGACGACGACTACGGAAATGTGTGTGCGTTTTCGGTGGGACATAATGAGTCCCCGGGTGGTCCCAGCCGTCACGCGCTATATTGTCTCCGAATCGAAAGGATTCGGGAAGATCATATTACCGGACCGGTCAGTGTCCTTTCGCCAATCATCAATCTCATGCAGAGCCTTGGACACGAAGAGATTTTGGGCTTACCACTGGGGCATGACGAAGGCAGAAAGAGTTCCCCATCAAATCGCAGATCTCTCCAAATTTACCCAAATCCTTCGATCGATTCCGATCCGAATCAGACCCGGACCCTGGCGGACCGGGGCCGGCACAACCAATTGTGATCCAATTTCGTGCGCTTCCGGCAGATGTAAGGGGGATCCGTACACTCTCTCTCTCTTCCTCCCTCTAGGTCTCCCCGTGCAGGAATATTGTGTTTGGCAGCAGATAAGAATGAGAACGCGATTCACACCGGTGCCCAACACCGGGAGGTCGGTCGACCCGGATGGCGGCGGGGATGCTATAAAAAGATCAAACCCCATTAGACTTTATTTTTAGCACAAAATAAAACTCTTTCCACTCTTTCCAAGCCACGCGATTCTTGGCCAACAAACCCTCGACACGGTCGGCGCGCGCTGCGAATCCGTACGCTCCTCCCCACCCCCGCGGTTCGCCGGCCGGCCGAGTTCGTGCGTGAAGGTGGTTAAAAATAATCCAACAACCCATTAGTGAAAATAAAACGAGGAACAGGCAGGGTGTTGCATTTGGGGGAGAGGGCCTTCTGCACTTGAGGTGCCTATCACCGGAGTGCGCTTGCTGGAGCTGCACACCGTCACGCCCGACACTTCGTTTCCCGAATGCTCTGTTTTTATTCTCGCACAATGACGATGCCCTGGCGTTCGGGATAATGCCGGGTGAATGGTTTCGCAAACAATAGGTCAACGCTGCTGTGTAAGTCGTTGGCCAATGAAGACTTTAAATGAAGCTAAATGTGCGCTAAATCGATAATAAGAGGTGAAAATCTGCTTGAGGATATCTAAATCGGTAATTTTAATCATTTCGAGCATTTCCAGTAGTTTGGAGTAAGATTTTAGAATCAAGATGGCGTTCTGAAGGCAATGTGTTTACATCGACTTGATGTATTGTTTCCAAAAAGGGTGAAATTATTATCTAGACATGTAATTGTAAGATATAATTAATAAGTTATTTAATTTTCAACTTGAAGTCGGCATTTGAATCAATGAAAAAATTTCATTCGCCACAATGAGTATTAAAATAATAATTATTTTGTTAATGACAAACATTTAATTCAGAAGTCTTTTACGTAATTTCTTGTTTGATTTATTCAAATAAAATGTCCATTCTACGTTTTGGAGTGCCTTGCCTTTGGGGAATCAAATCGTGAGCAAAACTTTGGGAAGTTTAAATTTAGGCAAAGTCTCATGAAACTATTACGAGCAGTAGTTCCGAATGAGAATATATTGTACGATGCATTGCAAAAGTATTTAGCACATAATTACATTGGAGATGAATTCAAAATTTCGGCGACATTTCAAAATGCTTAATTTGCTTCTGATTTTTCCTCGCGTTGACTTGTATTACCAAACACATGCTGAAGCGGAATTACAAATGTACGAAAAAAATCCCGTATATAGCGTTCATCGTTCAGCGGACCGTCGTTGATGGCACCCGTAGCACTAGATTTCATTAATTCTGTTTTTGAATTTGTTGGTCACCTGAACATTTCGCTTACGCCCGGTTCGGGAATTCTGGGAAATTCCTCACCCACAAAACAGGTGCGAACCGGTCGGCCCACGACAGACAGGTAGCCGCTGACGCTTCGCTTCGACCCAAGCCAAAGAAAAAAAAACGGAAGAAAGCAAGGAATTCAAGCATCCATCTGTGTATGCTCTGGTATGTGTTTCGGTGGCATGATTGGTGAGTATGTTGTCAAACTGAGAGGCAGCTTGACAGCGGCCAACGCAACGTGTGTTAGTTTGGACAGAGAGATGTTTTTTTAGGTAGATTTGTTACATTTTCATAACCTCGCAGCCGTGTCAGCCGGCAGCAATCAATGGCACGGAGTTTCATTTCGCCGCGAGACGGATTCAATTTCCTTGCCAATTTCTGGCGAACGCATCGACCACGACGATGACGACGAGCCAATGGAGGAGCGGTGGCCCCGAAGGGCGTGCTCATGAATTCTAGGATTATTTTGAAATTGGTTCGCTTAGTTGGAAGATTATTTTCTCCATCACTCCGCTGCCGAGCGAGTGGGTTGGTGTTGCAACGTGCTCTCTGCGGTGTGTCATGGAACCGGAAAAGGATGGCCGCGAGTGGACAGTGGTGCGATTTTGCTCGTCGCACACACCATTGGTTGTGCAAAGGCTTTGTAGAATTAACTAGCGAATCGGTCCGTTCCACTTCAAGTGACCGGATTCGCTTCGACTGCTACGGACACGGTCGGTCCAGTCGAGGGAGGAGAACCCGCTGTATGAGCTGTGTTGAGGGATCACCGGTGGCGGAGCGAATTCTCCGGAAACGCTGGGACTTATTTTTATCGACAACGTCGTCTCGAAAAGTGCCGGAATGGGTACTCCCCGAGTATATCTCGACGCGGCTTAAGCTGAGTGTTGTTGGTGCTGCTGCTGATAGTTTGTTCAACGATGTATGAATTTGGAAAATTGATTAGATGAAAAAAATCGTTTATTCGAAAAGCAAACGGCTCTCCTTGCGATCGGTTAGTTGAGTCTGAAACATGATATCCCCTTTTGGTACAACGTTGGATCATTCTGGACATGGATGGGGCATAAAAAGCATAATGCCGATAGCGAGAGCACGAAGAATGCCAATCTTGAGTGGGTCATCTCAATCATTCACACTTGATGAGGCTTGCTTTTTGTCCGCATGGCCGCGTGCTTGGTCGCTGGCCGGCACGAAATTGACCGATCGGCTCATCATGGCAAGATAAATAACGGACGCTTCTGCGCATTCTGCTAACGTTGAAAACTGCAGTTCGGCCTTGCTGTTACATTTCAGACAGGATTTTCTTTTTGAGAATCAAAAACGTGACCAATCCTTCCCACTTTTGCTGTCGATGTTGACCCGCAACCAATGGTTTTTCAGCTCGCTTCCAGCCAGCTGTTGTGGGCTCGAAACGTTGCACTTTTCCAACCAACCGGTCGGAGGCACGAAACTTTCCTACATACATTTCGAACGAACAGTGCGACCACCGGGGACCCAGTGAATGACAGAATAGTTTTATGTTCGGGCGAGTCGAGGCGAGTTTATTGTGGCGCAGGCTGCGGTTTCGGTACTCCCGCCAGGGAAGTGGTTACTGAAGTACATCCGGGAGAGCTGGTAGAAACCATTGTTTCAACGATTGTATAGCAGGGCTAACCCTTCCTATGTGGCGGTTTGGACCATGGACTTGGGTCGTCGGCAAATTATAGAACACAGATCGGAGTTAGCTGCCAGAGACAAATAAAGGGACTAAATCGGGTACGTGCATGGCTGACACATTGTAGGTACACAGTTTCGCCTTGTTCCGTGTCAAAATAAATGGAAACTCCATTTCTGTCAACCGAGCAAAAGCAAACGAACGGAATTACCATAATTTCCGTCGACGGACAACACGGATTGGATGAAGACATGTTAGGGTGGACAAGACGGAATTAGAAAGTTTTATCCTGACTGGCCTCTGGAGATTACCTTAACGGAACTAGGTTTTGTAGGCGTGCACTACAATGAAGCTCATCCCCGAAAGGTGTTGAAGCCAATTACCATAAACCTATACCTCGTATTCATATTGTTAAGGTATCTCAGTTTTAACATGTAGACTAGAATTGTATATAATTCTGATTAAAACATAATAATGCTTCATTCCAGTGGTCCAAAGTGCCTCGTACTTCAACACAGTTTAAACACGAAATCAAGACCCAAATTGGCCAACTCCGTTGTCCGTTCCGTGGCGCCGGGAAGCGAAAGGAACTCCCATTCATCCGGATGATGTTTTATTATCATTCCAATTACCGGAACACCTTTGTTTCGCTGCTAACCCCAAGCGCTCTAGGGAGGGTCCTATTCCACGCGTACCATTCTCACTAATGAGTTAGTTTGTGTCGTCTATTTCATTTGTTGCCTCCTCTTTCTAGGGCCAATCAGAAAAAGCCGTTTTTCACACAGAAACTAAGGCACTAGCGTGCGGTGCATGTAGGGGGGAGTTATTTATTTATCAGCAGGAGCAACATTGGTGGCCATTCGGTGGCCACCGTCGCCTTGACGCCTGGAGAAGATTGCTTGGCAAACGCATATCCCTGTAACTGACACCATTTTCTGTGTATATTGGAAAATTTTCGCCAACGGCAGTCCGCTTGCCAATCCGATTGCTTCGGGTTGTCTACGACGCTGTTCCGTGAGGGCTGTATGTCTTGATTAGGGCCCGCTTTCGGCCCGTCCAACAAACATCGTCCACACTCGGCGGGACACGGCGCAAGGTTTGGAAGATGAAAAACACCCCAAAAAAGGGGCGCTTCATATGAATAATGCAAGCGTAGTTTTCCGTAGGTTGTACAGCAGCAGCAGCAGCAGCAGGCACGGAACCCTCAAAATGCCAATCGGAAACAAGTTCGAACAATGGCCGACCTGAAAAGAAGATCGTTTGTCGCTAAGAAAGAAAAAGCGATAGGGAAAAGGGCATGCCACAGCCACTGTGCTGTGGCTCTCTATTTCTCTTTCCATCTCGCTTTGTGTCCTTTTTGTCGCCGAGAAGCGGAACACACAAAAAGCACACCCAAATGTGCAATTGGCTCGAAACCTAATGATCCCATTTCGCTTCCGGTGTGCCGCTTTGTTCGGTATTAAAACCGTTCAGGCTGGGCAGCTTCAGCCGAGCCCTGCGTGACCCACCGTCAAATGGTTTGACATTGACAATCTTTGACAGTCGACGGCAGCTGCTGGAGGCTGCTGCGTTCCGCTTGCGGCCGACGTCGAGGAAGGTAGACGAGGCTGACTCGACTTTTCCTTATCGGCCACGGCAAAATCTGGTGTATTTGCTTCAGCGTCAACGAGTGGCACTGAAATTTGAATGGCCACGTGTCCCATACCAACTGGCTGGCTGAGTGGTGGCCTGGCGGTGTGGTAGATGAAACGTGGCATGTACCGCAGATTAAGCAGGCTTTCGAAGGACGGCCCCGAGTGCGGTCCCGAGGATCGGCCGGAGCTTGGAGCGAACGAAGAAACGAGAGCAAAAAAGCGGCAAAAACGCTGCGCTGGTCGATTGGTCGTTATCTAAGGCCCACCAGGGCCACCAGGGCGTCGTGGGAGAAACCGTTGCAGAATGTGCTGCTGCTTCGGTACCGACGGTACTGCAGCACCATCTCCAGGGCGCGCCGAGGAAGAGGTTTCCACTTTTAACGAGGTTAGGTAACTTAGAGCGCCGAGTGTCTGGCTTACGAAAGCGCTACCACGCTGCCGTTTGGGCAGCGCTGGGGGAAAGGCGAGATAATGATATGGAATCATCTCCCGGTGGGTAGCCGGGTACCGTCATCAATACCCTTTCCAGCGTGAGACACTACGGCGGCAGCGGTCTCTCAGCAACGAAACTAGGCCAACTATTTGTAGTTCGTGAAGGATTTGTGGAATGTACTCGGTAGACTGGGATTTGACAGCCAGTGATACTTTCACTGGCAGATAGTTTGTGACGGTACAAAACACAGTATGCGTTACTTGGAGCCCTACACTTAGGCAGAGAAATACTGTCACGTAATTTGATCTAACAATGCCCACAAACATTACTCCAGGATATATTCAAATGAAAGGAGCATGCTGAAATAGTAGTTTGGGATCTTTTAAAGTTAAATTCGAAATCGGAATTTAATAAACATTGAATCTACAAACATATAAACATGGCTGTGGTGGGAAAGGACTCATGGACTCGGTCACCATTCTTAAAGACCGCACGAAGTATTATCAATTAAAATCGCATCTAATGAGCTCGCCCAAATCACTTCCAAAATTATACTCGGGTCACCGCAATCCAACAAAAAATAACGTCAATCATTTGGTCCTCTATTTGTGTGGGCTGCTCCAGCGGCCACCGTCTAATTCCGTCATTCGTTCAAGGACACGTATGATGACGCATGCAACCACGGGCCACGTGTTCATTTATTTTCCTAAGGCATCCATCATTTGCCGAAGCTCCAACTCCAACCGAAAGCCCGGTCGCCCGACCAACAACCTTCACTCGTGCGCTGCCGCACCTGAAAACGGGTTTCTCCCGGGACCCGGATCGGAACAGCATCATTATCATACAGGGTCGACATCTTCATCGGCACCGTTCGGTGCGCGGCCGACCACCGACCACCGCCATCTAATCTTTTCGCCATTCACTGACCACCCGGGGGACAGGGTTAACAGGATTAAAGACAGGATAGCCGCATTCGTATTTCACTCGATCATCGTCATCAGGCGCGCTGAGTGTAGTCTTCCCACACACACACACAAGCAGGCAGGCAGGCGGGCCTGGGAGGGTCTGGTTGATGCTGAGCCGTTATGTTGATTTAATTCATGCTTCACATGCCGGACCTAAGCAAACAGTGCCGGAAACATACCAATCGCCAAAAATCTTTCCCTGAGGGTTCGTGGCGAGGTGCTCGGCGCCCAACTCAGCCCTTCAGCGAATGTGAGAAAGGAGCACTTCCATAGGGTACGGTGTGATGAATGAACGAATGGGAAATCTGAGAGTCACTCGTAATTCATCACAAAGCGGTGCCCTACCGGGATCCAATATAAAACTACACGAGAGCTTTCCACAGAGCTCATGGAACAGTAGACTCCAATGGCAGCACAATTGCCCCCACAAAGACACAATCTCGGCGACGTGGAAAAGGCCAATATAAACACCGATGTACACACTCGATTGGAGTGCTCTTTTCGTTAAATTAAACGCAGCGCAACGTAGCGCATATCACTTGCGCGGAACGGGAGAACAACAGCAACTGGAGTTTCGCCTGGTTGATCCCAGGAACCCGCGCGCCCCTTTGCCATTCATCTTCATTACCCCCACACGGCCGTCCGGGCCAGTAGAGGGCACCGAGATGAGGTGGACCAAAAAACAGCAAACTGAAAACGGGAGCTAAACGTAGCTGAAAGGATCATGAAGTGTACAGTGACACCGCGGGCCCGGGTTGCCGCGTGTGCCCGGTAAAGTGCTGTCAAATATTTGTTTTTGTCACGCAAAAGCAAAACGAAAGAACAAAAAAACATAACAAATTCATCACAAAGCGTAACGCAAACCCAACCTTGGCACATGTCAAACGTTCGTCGCCGGGCCACGGGTCGGGCCGGGGACACGGAGATGCAACGTCACGTCCACATCATCCGGCGGGCGCGTCGGGTCCTGTGATGTTGATGTATCCTTTGCATAACCTTTTGACCCATGCGTGCGTGCGATGGACGTGCCTGACGTTGGATGGTGGCAGTCCGCAAAGAGTGAGAGAGAGACGCGAGAGAGATGGTAAAGGAGGGGGTCACGCGAAAACAATCTGGACTGTGAACGGGGTCACCAAGAGGTTAAATCAGACTCAAGGGCACCCGGCAAAAACAGCTCCCCGAGGCACGGGGTCGCGCGAATCGAGCATATAAATGAATGCGTGTCGTCACTGTCACAAACAATAGAAAGAGTCGGGTACGGAAAAGTGAAACAGAAAACAACCAAAATCACCGAAGGCCAATAGGCGCCGCCGTGTGCAAAATAAACATAGCCACAGACGCCAGGACCGGAGCTGGCTCAAAATCTAATCAGCGTGTGACTAACTGGTCGAAAAATCATCCGACAATCCCGAGGCGCCGGGCGCCGAAAATCGGAACTGATTGACTAATGGATGAAAACGGACGAAAGGAAAGCCCCCGAGGGCAGGACACCAAAGCCCCGCTTTTTCTGCCTATGCCCCCTTAGTTCGCTATTGTCGACTGTTTGATGAGTCTGATGAGCAGCATCCAGTCAATCAGCCGACATCCCGACCGGCTGTGGTCGCCCGGAAGGTACGCGCGGATTGTAGATTGAATTATTCCCATTTTTTCTGCTGCTACAGCAAGGAGCGCGCACCTGAAAGATGAATTCGTTTTTTTTTCGGGAATCGATTGCCGTACCAGGGAGAGTTTGGGTTAGCTTGGCTACGCGAAAATCACGTTCATTTGGGAGAGATTCATTACTCAGATGCACGCATATCGGCTTCGGATGTACTGATCGATTTTTCCTATATCTAATCTTATATTAGTACTTTAGCACAAAAGTTCAGCAAAAATAATGAGAGAACAAACCTGTCATGGCAAGCCGCCATCTGTCAAGTTTTTTGAAATTCATCTATCAAAAAAATCTATTCACTCTTAGTGAATCGGTAATCGAACCCGTTTAGCTTATTTAAGACTAGGAACCGGTTATGAACCGACTGCGAACCGGTTACGAACCGGTTACGAATCGGTTTAGAATCGGTCCAAAGGAATCTGGTGCACAAAAATAGCCAAGGAATTAAGTTCGAACAACTACGCAGATGATTGCCTCTTCATTTGACGAAAATGTCTGTCCTCCGAGTGCAATTTTCTGATGAGGGAACAAAAAGAAGTCGCTTGGGGCCAGGATCTGGTAAGTAAGGCGAGTGATCAAGCAGTGCTAATCGTAGTTGGCGGATTTTCGCCATGGCAACTGCTGAGGTGTGAGACGGTGCGCTGTCTTGGTGAAACTGTCTTTCCTGTTTGGACAAATGAGGTCGTATTTCTCAGTATCGTTTAGTCAGTCGTTCAGTGTCAATTTTTTTTAAATTCTAATAACAACGACAACAATATCCATATTTTCTGCCTTTAGTTTGTCAAGTATGCTCGTGTAATGGTTTTCCCATTTTGAAGATAATCGTTGGAAATTACTCCATGAATATCACGAAAAACAATCGCTAACTTCTCATCATCCAAAAAACAGTTTTTGCTGTTTTAGAAGACAGTCCCCTGTTTGGACTGCATTTTTGTTTCGGTATAACGGTATATCCAAGATTAATCTACAGTAATTAATCGGCGTCAAAACTCGGATTTATTTTCTGTTTAATGTGAGCAAACGCGACTCTCGAAAGTCGTTAAGATCTATGATCTATTTTGGAGGCTTTTGATGTACTCGGTGAAAATAATTTCAAGAGTACGCCGCAAACTGGAAAAATTGATGATAACGATTAGAACGTTCACTAAACATCGTTAAACATGGCGTCCAGCGTTTTATTCGAACATGGTCGAAGTTAAACATGGTGTCGTTTTGGTGGATTTCACTCATGCCAGGTACTTTTCGGTTTGCAAACTGTGTATCATTAACATCATCAAGTTATATTTTCTTATTTTAGGTAGAACGTCTTTCAATTTTTATGTGTGTTATCTAAACATAATCCTTTAATGGATTATCCGTTTCCCATGTATTAATACGAAGCACAAAAAAGTAGCACGAGCTATAATTATACGTTTTCAAGCCTGTACCCATATGTAAGACGGAGCAAGTGGGACGGTGGAGAATAAAAACGCACAAGCCCCCAACCTGGCGTCGGATGTTATGTCAACAGTGAACTGTGGAGAGTGAAGCCGAACAGCTTGGCAGGCAGGTAGCGAAAGCTAATAATAATATACACCCGCGCGCATCGTACAAACTTTCACCGCAATTTCCCGCAAGCATTATCATGCTGGGCGTCACCGTCGTCGTAGAATATCCTGCCCTGCCACTGGGAAAAAGCAAGTCGCCACCATTTTTTTCCGCACGCCCCCAAAGAGTGTCGAGAGGCGTATCTGACTTTGTGATCAAACATGAAAGCAAAAACGCCCATCAAGAGAGCGAGGCCACCGCTGCCGTTGCTGCTGCGGCGACGGCGGCCCATGGTAAAGTCACTCAATTTGGCACGTAATTTTGCAGACATGCCAAAAAGTGGTTTTTATTTCATATCACACACCGTTCGGCGCGCTGTTAAAAATGTCCCTCCGACCCGCACCGGCTGCTCCCAGGTGTTCTGTTTGAGCCCTCACTGTGCCGAAAGCATTCCGGACGCGCAAAGTATGGTGCCATTCCGGCGGATCTACACCGTGGCGAGTTTGATTGTTTCGCGTATGCATTTGGTTTTTTTTTCAAGCACCTCTCAGAGCTCAGAGGCATCTCCGAAAGAAGCAGGGAACGGTCGCAAAGCGGCTACAGAGAAAGTTGATTGGGCAAAAGTGTTCCGTTCTCCGTTCGACGCGCACTTTCGTACCTTAAATTCCGTGCACGTGTTTACAGAAATCAAGAAGCGGTTATGCTTCCGTCATGCACCAACCAACGGCGCCATTCCACCGTGTTGGCACAATGTTTAGTTCACGCACACACACACACACCCCAAACGAAACACGAAAACACAGACCCTCTCTAATGTAAGTGAAGAGTGTCTTATCAATTTTTAAATTTTGCTCCTACCGCCTTTTTAACGTTCACTCCAAAGGGAAGCCCCACGCCTTGACGCATCGTGCTGAAAAAAGATGAAACAGGCGCCCTGGCTGGTTGGCCGGCTGGCTGCTGCTTCACGAGCATCGCAACATTATGGTCGATTTTCGAAATCATGTTACGCGGCGTTAGGGGCGCTCTGTTCTCTTCGCCGGCAGTGGAAATCAATTTGCTCCCCGTTAGCAGAGGTGGTTTTTTTTTTCGGGTTGGCCAAAAGTTTGTTTTCTTATTACACCGTGCACGGAGTAAATGATACGCCCTCTCGGTTTTCTTCAAAAAGTTCTCCAAAGAAATATTTGTTAAGAGGCATATCATTTGGCACATCGCTTGATGTGCTTTTTCAAAATTACGTCCAATATTAGGTTGTGAAAATAGAAATCCATTATATTTGCGTGAAATTCAAAACTTCTTTTAAGATGTTTTCGATGGTCCGATTTGAGTCAACTATGTACCGTTTTGTTGTATAATTTTTTGCCTTCTTAAAGGTAGCTTCCCAATGCCTCATGGAAGTCCTGGTTCTTATTGGACAAAAACTCTAGTAACCGATTTTTATAATCTTCTCTAGATCCCAATTTCTTATCGCTTGGGAAGTTGAGCAATGCGAGAAAAGGCGGTATTCGCTTGATGCCAGATCTAGACTATATGATGGATGCATTGAAACTTTCCAACCAAGCTCCATGGAGTTTTCGGCGAGTCACGGTAGACGTGATAGGCTTTACGTTGTCGTGATGGAACACAGCGCCTCTTTCGCTGGTCAATTGTGACAGTTTCTGGTCAATCGCTAGTTTCAAACGGTCCAGTTGTTCACAGTAGTGATCTGAATTTAGTGTTTGTCCATACGGAAGCAACTCATAATAAATGAGTCCCAGCAAATACACGATAGAACCTTCTTGACCATTAGTCCAGGTTTGATCCTGGACATTTTTGTAAATTAAAACTGTAAAATGTACCGAATTTTCTCTGCACAACTGAATGCAACAAACAAAAAACAGCAAAAGAACTTTCGTAGTGTTACATGTAACCTTGACACCGAGCATTAACTTGAAATTGTGCCATCGATGCCTAAGGAGATATTGATCACTAAAGCCATCTAGCGAGAAAATAATGGATTTCTTTTTCACCAACCTAATATAATTATTATATTAATTACTTAAATAAACACATTTATGAGGTTTTCAAAAATTAGCTCGACAGAATAGAACTTTCTGAAGTCCTCCGACTCTTATCTCGAGCTCGAGGTTCAAGCCCGCAAACCAGGGAACCAGGGTTCTCATCCGACGCTCGAAAGATGCCGCACTTCACTGGAAGGTCTGAATTATGAATAAAATGTGTTCACAAATTGTTTCGTACAAGCGACGTGTAGTTTGCAGAACCCATGACATGCCGGCACGTGCGTGAATGCAGTACAAAGTCCCATGTAGAGTCGGTGGCCCTTCAACGAAGTACACCGTCGCGAGGGCCGCCCGTCTGGGAAGTGGCTTACGGACGGAGGCCGTCTCGACCCGACCGTCTGGAGCGGCATTACAGTTGTGCAACATTTTTCCAGCTTCCCAAGTTCGCTGTTCTTCGTCGTTAAATACATAAACGGCGCGTAGGCGCGAACGCGGCGCTACCATAAAACTACCATCTTCCTGCTCTTAGTTGTCCTGTACGAACGACGAACCGAAATTCACACGAACCAGGACCTCCCTGTAGGCGACCTACCGGGGGCTTTCTCCGTCGTAAAGTGGCCACGGCTCGGTGGTGCAATCCCGTCCACCTGCCTACCTGCCCACCTGCCCACTTCCAAATGGAGCACTTTCTTTCAAGACCAGCTTTTCTGAGTGATGCCGACCGACGGCGGTGCCATTCCTGGGGGCGCTACTTCGGCACGGCCCTTACTGCTTGGCAATACTTTCCAACCGAAAACGCGGAGCAACAAAAAATGTTGCTCTTTCATTGCTCTCCCAGCATAGCTGGTGTTCTTTCACGTTGCCTTGTGACAATGAGCGGCGGGCGCACGGCTCCAAAGCAAGAGCCTGGAACGGCATCGTGTCCCGTGGGGACCCACCGTAACCGGCTTCGTGGCGGTTTTAGGTGGACGACGACGACAGCTCACGCCGATGCGCCGTCGCCCATCCGATACGAAATATGATGATGTTTCCGTAGTGTTCACTGGGTTCGGTCCAGATCGGACACCAATCGGGGAGCTGGCGAGCCGCAGCAACCCAGCAGCAGCAGAGGACCGGACACGAAACCGTACGTCAACATCTTCCAGTCGGTGGTTTCCGATCGACGTTGTCAACGTCTGTGAATCGACAACCGGCGTCGGTGACAAAGGCCGTTGATGGACTTGGCGACGACGACCATGGCAAGACTTGTCGGCGCCGGGGGGTTACCGCCAGGGCCCGGAACTCGCCACAGGATGTCGGCGGAAGTGATCCAGCATGGGAAGGAAGGTGGCACAAAAGCACTGCTCCGCGGGACCGCTCAAGGGCAAAAAAGCGCGCAGGACCACGGGCTGGTAGCCGCTTTTTTATGGTGGCGTTCGGAATGATGATTGAGATTAGATTTCATTCTTCTCGCAGACATTCCCCAAACCGGGGAAGCGAGCCGGCAACTCACCGGGCATGGGGCATTGATAATCTGGGAGCGAAGACGAGCGCAAGCTGAAGCCGCCACTGTTCCCGCCAGCTCTTGAATACACAATATCGAACACAATCGACTCGACAGTTCATAATAATGCCACCGCCCCGCATCTAATGAAGTCGTATTTTATGGCGCAAAAGAAATGTAGGGTGGTCCTCGAAATGTCTTTTGAGGGGGAGGGCGGTCTATTGTGGGATGCCGGTTTCTGCTATCACACGAATCAACTTCCGGCAGTGTCACAAAATCGGAAGCGCGGACGCGCATCTTTTCTTGTAGTCGAAAGCATGACACTTTGAAAGAAGGAACAGTCGTACTGTCGGGGTGTTCCGAAAGCGGATTGTTTTAATTGTCTTTTGATTTTTCTGCCCGACGATGATGACTTAACTTCAACCGACATCATCATTAGCCGCAGGCAGTTGGACTATTTGGCTCATCGTACGCACACGTGATGAGGTTGGCCATTTACATTTCACAACTCTGGGACGCAATAAAAGCGACGCCATTTATGCCGATAGGCCTCGGTGTCGTTTACTGCGTGCAGTGTCAAAGTAAGAACCTTCCAGGGTCGTGTGTGTATGATCGTGTATCTGTTTATAACAGGGCCAAACGACTGTCGACATCAAAAATCATTACCAACCATCGTCCGAAATGTGTCCGGCGCTGTGTCGCATCGCTAACGGTAAACACAGCAACCGCTCGAGCTGTGATCACGATGTTTGGCACACTCGATCGATGGCTGGCGTCGTGCCAAGTACGTTCCACGAGAGATGTTTTTCCAAAGATCGCCACAGGCAAACGGGGGCCGAAAAACCACTACCGATGATGGCCCGGAATAGCAGGCCCGAAAAAAGGCCCCGTATAGCAGACGTACAGTCAGCCAAACAATGTCATAAAAACGTGAACTTGCCAGCCTTCCGAAGGCCAAAGTGTCAAAAATTTTTATAGTTCATCGTTGCAATTTCTTGGCCCATCATTTTATGTCGGAGTCGGCGTCAAAGTGTTTTTTGGAAGTGTCACTGCGCGTTCTCTTTCAAATGGGCTCCATATTTTTTAATAAAGTTGATGCCGTACAGCAACGACGTCATCATTCGACGATTAACGGGCAGCAATTTGAGTGAAATATCTTCCGTTTTTAATTTCAATCTCGCACTTCAGCATCAGTATTAACTAATTGTCGACGACGCTCCATTCTGAGCCTTCGGCAATGTTCGTTAGTGCAGCGTTAGCATCTATCCCGGAAGTCCGCCGAGTGTTGGGCCTTCGGTTCGCAATCCGCTTCGCTGCCTACTCAATAACGTGCTTTTTCTCATCAGCCGCTGGTGGGCACAAAACGAGGATTCTACCCGTTAGGCGCTTTCGGTGCAAAGCGTGGCCATATTTTTGGTCGCTCGCTTGTGTCTCTGGGCGTACCTAATGAAGATATTCCTTCATTATGTTTGCTTCGAAAATTAAACTAATGAACACACAAATACTACGGGCCGGGCCGGGTCGCCGATGCCTGAGCTCCGACGGACACGATCCGAGATGATTATAAATTACTTCCAATCTCAGTTGACGATTAATTATTGCCTTCGCACTGGCTTCTTCCAGCAGACGGCTGGCTGGTGGATCGTCGCCGGATCGTCTTCCTCCGCAAGGGGCTGCTGGTTGATGGCTAATTCTTGTGGCATACGAAATAAGGCGCAGGAGACGGAGAAGCCACCGAAAACGCTCCGAACGCTGACTGGCGTCTGTCTGCATCCATCACTTTGGGCAGAGTTTCGCTCTGAAGCTCCAACGCTCGTCACTGGATTAAAGAAGAGCGAGCATTTTGTACCTTTGATGTTCGATGTCTCACGATACTAGTTGCCCAATGTAAACTGAATGAATCGGAATACTGTTAGTGAACGAATTAGATATTTCCGAAATTCGAGGTACTTTCCTTCATCATGTGGAATTAAAAAAAAAATTACAATAAAGAATTATCGGTAGTGTAGGTCGATGGCAGAGTGTGTAAGGAAATTCGGAGATAAAATTCAATACCGAATAAAGTGCACATTCATGTTCATCACTTTAACACAATGATTCTAGCAGGTTCTGCCTTTTGGGCCTGAACCACCGGGGCGTTGTTGAAGGTTCTGCGCAGAACATCAAGTTGCTTTGAGGGAAAAACATGTATGTGACCCCTTGAAAAGTGGATTAAGAATCTGTTCCCTCAAAGATCGAATTCTCGTTTTGCTGCCTAGTCACAGGCGAGTAAGCCGAGCGTTTTCGGCTACCGAAAGGAGGCACAAGAAAATATTTCGCCAAGCAAACACTAACGAGCCCGCTTTCGTGTGAAAAATCGGCCGCATTGTCGTTTTTGTCTGCCGAGAGAATTTGTCTGTGTCTGCGTATCCGGAGACTTTCTGGTTATTTATGGTGATCTTCATTTTGAGCGCCGCATAAATGATTGTTTTTCTCACGACGACCAACCGGCCACGGTACCACGTTCCGTGCGATGAGTAAGTGTGTTTTTATGTGGCTTATGCGAATTCGTTCCAACGAGCAGCACCGTGTGACCTTTCGTGTCCAAGTTTCTTCGGCGCGTTCCGTTTGTCTTGACTTTTTCGTTTGTTTGATTTTCCCACAGACAGTACGACAATCGACGAAATTTTAGTAACATCGCCTTTCTGGAGAAAGCAGAAATGGACAGATTTTTTTGAATTTTACATCACGCATCGGTTGAATTGGGGTTGTTGGCGATACACAGCACGTCGTCGTCGGGGGGACGGCTTTGCTCGGATCGCAGATGTTTTACTTTCAGCGCACCCAGTGATTTTGTAAGCCGATGACCACCGCCAAAGGTCGACCCCTATAAGATTGCCGATCGTTACTTAGGTTGATTTGATTTTAGTTTTTGCGCTTCCGACGTGACTCCTTCGGGTGAGCCTGGAGCGGGCTAGTTTTTTCGTTCGGTTGGCCCAGCGTCCTTTTTTCCCGTGTTGCAAGCCATTTTCGATCTGCTCTTTGAACAGCTGCAAAGGTATTGGTGCAAAGCATGTTCTGTTAAAAAAAATGCCTGTTCCGATGGGTGTTGCGCAAGAACCCGAAGGCAACTCGAACGGAGCTGGCCTTTTTATGGCCTCACGCAGTCCCGAGCATTCATTACGACTGACTGACCGGTCTCGGTTCGATGCAAGGCTACTTCTTTTATTGTCTTCTAAAACATGAATTCCGATGAGCGGTTGGCCGCCGGCAAGGAGACGCCCCATCTGTTTCGGCGGAACCGGACCCGATATGGAGTGGTCGACGGCAACGATGCGTACTACGTGAGTGCGGGTTTACTTTTCGAGTGACACGTTCCATCGTTTGATTTATGATATCAACTCTCCCCGGGTGACACGTTTCATTAGCAGCAGCCTAGAGTGACGCAGCAGCAGCAGCAGGAGGCTACTGGCTCGAGACTGGCCTGTTTTTGCTTTCCCAAGCACCGAACGGCTGAAACATGGGAGTCAATGAGGCAGAAGATTTATGCCGTCTTCGGAATGTTGCCTCCTTGTGTAGCACGCAACGGTACGTGATCGGTTTTGATCACGGTGCCACCCATTGCCGGCGACGAAAACGAATCGATATTCTCAATCACGGTACCATCAAGAGGGGGGTCTCCGGTTCGTCGGTGTGGCACTGCAGTGCGTTTTGCTCGGCACTCATTTGAAGCCAGCCAAAGTGTGATGGGGAATTTATGTCATCATTTGGTGGTGGTGGCAAAACAAAATGTTGGTAAAAACCTGGGCAGAACCCCTCGACGGCACGCAACTCTCAGAACGAAATCAGATAAATCGTCCGCTCCGGTGATGCGAAAGTTGATATTACACGGCTGAACACGATAGCGAAATCATGAGCTACCAGGCGCCTTCACCAACGGAAAGGCCACTGTTGGGCGAAGGATGTTGAAATAAATGAAAACAACACAAAAAACCCAGCATCGCCACGCCACGGAACCCGCTGGAGCTGGAACCATGTAGTGTTTTCCGTGTCCGGTGGTGCCGTGGGGCTGCTGTGGTTGCAGAATAATTCAACTAAACTTCCGGGCCCGGGCCTGTTTGTGCAGCGCCCGCGCGTGTTCAAAGTGTTGTGCTGGAATCGGTCGGTCTTTGCTTACGCCGGTCAACCTCCCCACTGTGAGGGGATGCTTGTCAGCAAAGTAGAATCCTCTGTTATCGGTTTCGGGCCGAACGTCGGACGGTGCCGACGAGCGGCGCGCACTGCTGCTGATAGCGATTTTTCCGAGCACAAAATCAACATTATCCATGCGGGGAGCCTACATCCGGCGCCGATGTGCATGTTTCAACCGCAGCGAGGAGGGATGGGACGCCCCCAAACACCGACGGGATTGTAAGGAACAAGTAAACTTTTTTATTTTACCGAATACTTGCCCGTGGTAGCAAATAGTGCCGGTGGATCCATAACCGGTTTTCAATTACGGTTGTGTAAGCACATTTTAAGCTGCTTAGCGTTCAGCGTTTACGATCATCCTTTTTATCGGTTTTACTACATACAATCGTGCTATCCGTTGCCCGATGATTATAAATTCGATTGCTGTGCCGGTTGGGAAAACTAATTAAGGAGAGTAAAATAATTTCCAGCAAGTTCTGTGAACAGGCCTGCGAACAGCTCAGAGAGGCGCTGGCAAGGCTGGGCGAGCTAGGAATAAAAATAATAAGTCAGGCTTAATGAGAGAACTTCAAACTAACGAGCAAAACACTGAGGACCAGCAAATGGGGACGCCACTCGCTGTTCGCTACTTGTTACCATAATTTGCATCCCATCCCGCGTCGGCGTATTGTTGAGAATATCTTCATTAGCCGGCTCCAGCTGATAGCGAATGGCGCGCGGGCTACGCTTCGGCGCCGCTGTATCATTTATCCGCTTTCGGCCGTATCTATCGGCCGTATTTCTGGTTTCTTACACTTTTCATCAGCATCGCCAGCTGCTGCCACCACCGGGATTGTGACACGGCATCGCATCCTCTCTCTATCGTTCACTCGTTAGCGCGGGTTTTGAACGAATCGGCCGATGATTGCGCGGCCGGAGATGCTAGTTTGTAATGAACCACTTTCCTCGTTTTACATAATTTACAATCCCGTCCCGTTTTGGCTACGTTCGTACCGCGCAGCCACCTTTTTGGTACTGCGAACTTCCCGGGAATTGGGTAAATTATGCGCCTAATCAATGTGCCATTTCAATTTATTTTAAAGCAATATCTTGCCACCTTTCGCGCGCTCGTGCAAGTTTGGCGTCAGCCGCCACGTGAGACGCGAAAGTGAAAAACCAACATTCCCGAGGACGTGTCGAAAAAAAGGCTCACACAATGGCGGTGCACGACGGGGAGCATGAAAGTAAAAAGCAACCCCTACATTAAATCCGGGCACGCTTCGTTGCTTCGCTTCGTTGTACGTTTTTTGTTCACCGTATTTACTTACACCGAGGCCAATTGCGACCCCACAAACCCAGTGGGGCCACTTTTAAAGGCGAACGTAATTGGTTGGCCGGTCGGTGCTTCTGTAGAGGAAAGCAAACACAGCCACCGGTCGGCCGGGCCGTGCAACGACTCACCGCAAGTTACACACTGGCCGTAGTAATGTAGCCATCCACTTCTCCACAATTAAGCTGATGGTTAAGCCGATGATTGTCGGTGAGGTAAAACCCCGCACGGCCGGTTTAGTGGAATGGAGACACACACAGCACAGCTCCGGTGAAACAAAGTAAATGGAAATCAATATCTCGACGTCGTCGTCGTCGTCGTAACGGCAGGCACATGGTTTCCACTGGCAATTGCTGCTCGACCCATTTGCGGCCACCGTTCGCGGCCTTCCGGCTGATTGGCGCAGGTTTTAGTTGAAATCGATTTTTCGTTGCACGATCGGTTGAAGAACTAGTAAAAACAATATTTGCTCGGACGGCATCGGACAGGCACGGATGGATGTTTCGGGCAACCTGCTATCGGTCTCCGTGGATCGCACTACTGCAAAGTCAACAACGGCGAGCGCAGATCAATGGATAACAAATAGAGCGGAAATTGTAACAAAGTATTACAGGAACCGAAAGGCTTTCGGCCCCCAAGGGTCCGAAGCCGCAAAGGAGCCTTTCTTCAATGTTGCGCGCCATCACGTGCCGTCGGTGTGCCGTTACTGCTACCGAAGCGCCCCGTCCCATTCATTCATTATCCAACGACCAAATTACCTGCCACTGTGAATCGCGTGTCCGCTCGGGCGACCATGCCGCACAACGCATGGAGGCGCCAGGTTGGCCGTAAGAATCACGGTGGAGGCGCCTGGTGACTGATGATTTTTCTGTCACATCCTGCGCGGCATTTGGCTACTTCATCTCGGCGCGCTGAAAGGACACCAGATTTCATCGAAAAAAACGATGAAAAATAAATCCTAACAGGACACGAAGCGCAATTCACAGCAGCCATTGAGGCCCCACGCAAGGAACCCTTGTCAAAATCGGTGAGAACTTTGCTCGGCCCACTGACACTTTGGTTTCCGAGCGCTACCATAGCAACACCAGTGGCGCAACAAAGTGACGCTCGCCTCACTGGAACGTGCATCAGCAAAACGGACGATTTGATTTCGTGGGATGGCGAATGACAGCAGCCGCAGGAGATCCGCGTAGGTGTGATTAGGGCGAAGGCCGAAAATGAACTTCTCGGTATTTACTGCCGATTTCTCGTCGTGCTAACGAAATTGGTTTTGGGCAAATTTTGGAAAGCTCATCAGAGCAGAACAGAAACGAAAGTTGAACCCGAACCGTGTGCTCCGGGCGTGGAGGTGTGTCGAACAGGGTTGGTTGGCCAGTGTAATAATAAACTCGAATCGCCAGATTCACCTTCGCCACGGTGGTCAAATCCCGAGCGATACTGTTAAGTATACCGTTTGTGGGTTTGTTTGCAGATTGTGAGATGTGGAACGATTCGGACGCGAAGGGTGAAATGTCGTCGCAACCAACGTCGGCGTCGCCCGCTACACGCAACACGCTGACAGCTGGAAACGGGAAAAACTACACTTTTCGTTGGGAAATTCATTCATTGCCGGACGTAGATTGGAGGAGGCCCGTGAATCGCATTTTGGTGCTGTACGTGTCAAGCTGCATTTGTCCTGCTGTGACGGTGACAGGACGGCACAGATTTAATCGTCGTTAAATTATTCCGTCCAAACGGAAGGCCTGGAAAACAGCACGTAATAAGCGGTGGTGCGTTAAGCTTGTGGCCCGCGCGAAGCAGCTAATTTTCCATGGCAACCACGTCGCTTTGTTTTAACTTTCACTCTTCCGTCCGAGCGGCGCTTAACTTTGATAGCTTCCGCCATTGTTTGGCTGGTGCTGCTGGTGGTCTGTTAAAACGTTCGGCGGACGCGCTCGATGATTAAATGATGGCCGGTAAGGGATTAGTACGAATTCAGGTGTCGTTGTTGACTCTATTCCGTGAATTCCACGAACAGGATGTTGAAATAGAGAAACAGATTTTAGCAAAAAGGCTACCGAAACACATTTGACGCTGATGTGGAGCGGTTATTTTCTGGTGGAAAAATCGATAAAAACGACTACACATTTTTAGGTAAAAATAGTACAACGATAATACTTTTTGGCAAACAGAAATATACTAATTGACCTGAATGCCGAAGAGTCCCGCGGCACGGTCCGCGTTTGTCGGGTCACGACATGAAATGTTATGAATGGTTCATTCCACCATAAAAGCACCCAAACATATGACCACGCGAACAAAACGCTGCACGGTTTAACTTAGCTAATTGAGGTTTACGATGTTTCGTTCAAGATTCGGTACAAATACTTGTATGTCGCCATTTTGGGGCTGGCATAAAATTGGCAGAAAATTTAGGTTGCACCAAATCATATAAAATGTAATAATACGTCGTGATTATCGAACGAGTCAATTGAACATAACCATGTTGCCCATGAAAGACGTTTAAAATAGGGGTCCAAAGTAATAAAAAAGTTTAAATTTAACACAACACCCACATCAATATTCGCCTCACAATAAATCAACGTCCGACAGCGGCTACCGCGGCGAGTCAATTCCAAATCAATTCGTTTCTGATTTCATTAGAGTCAATAAATAAACATTTCTATTGGTTGTCGATTGCAAACAACTATGCTACCGGCGCCACGATCGAATGAGGCCACCGACCTAAAGAAAAGAAAGAAAAAATTAAACACGACTTTTCTAATTCTCCCCTCTAACTTTGTTCGGCAAACAATATTAAACAGCAAACGCGGCGCTTGTTGACTATGTGTTTATTTATTTTCATTTTCATTACGCGTTCTCTCCCTCCTTGTTGGCCGGAAAAGTGAAAACCTCTCTCGCACACACACACACACGCGGCCACACCGTTGGAAAATCAAACCACACGCGAGTTCGTGTTTCGATTAGCGACTTCCGGCTGTGGGCGCGATCCGCGAGGGAAAACCTGGCAGGGCAAGTCAATGTCATGGTTTGATGTGCACGTAAGCGGGAAATTGAATTTGAATACCATTCGCAAAGCAGGTCTTCCCACCCCGTTGTGTGATCCCGTCGTCAGCATCCACATTCGCAAGGACACGATCGTGGGTTGCGGTGACCTTTTTCCAGGATCCGTTCCAAGCAGCAGATCCGTTGCGAAAAACTGGGCGAGCAAACGATGGCTCGGTTGAATGGAAAATTCATGCAAAACAATCGCAGCAAGCATCGAAAATGAGGGTCGCAACCATCGCAACCGGTTCTCGGAGGACGGCAGATTTTATGATCACATTTTTCGCCAACTTTTCCGACGGCGACGAAGAGGCCGACGAGGACGGTTTCCGATCGTGTCAGCAATCGGTGGCGAAGATTTATGTTTTTTAATGAGCTCAATGTAATCTTCTTACGCCTGAGGTGAACCGTTGCTGGCGCCGGTTCCGCCGCACATCAGTTGAGGTTCCCTACAGGGTTGTGCGCTTATTTTGTGCGTAGGAGCAGTAGGCCGTTGTTGAGGATTTCTAACCAATCAGTGGTACGTTTTCCAATTTTCCGAATCCGCAATTTTATTTTAATTTGTCCATTGCGATTGTTCTCCCGTTGGCCACCATTCGGCACGAAACGAAACAATTGAAAGTTAATTACTGAATCCCGACGTAGCGTTGCCATGGACCTGCAGCCGGCTTGAGCCTCATAAATATCGCAATTATGCAACCAATTATTGAACGGTGGTTCATTAAACATTCAACTCCAGCGCTGCAATCGCGAGCGCTGATGAAGTTTGTTGAAGTGAAGCGCCGATAGATCATTTGTGATCGATAGCATCTCGATGGTCGATCGGCAGAGAAGGTACTAAATAATTCATTTCTAGAAGTGTGTTCGCGTGCGTACGTTAGCTTCGTACGCACTTATGTTCGAATGATGATTTTGTAGGTAAACATCCGCAAAAGTTACAATGGGCATTCAGTTGAAACAGTGTCCTGAACGCCAACAACAAAACGAGGGCGCTCCCCACGAACACTCCACGAAGAAAATGTATTCACACAGAAAAAAACAAGATAAATGAATGGCGGTAATTTGCTGACTTAACATGCCAATTTTTCACCCGTTCCCTGAATTGTCGTGGCGCACTGCCGACCGCGGCGTGCTAATGTGCTGCTAACCACCCAACAGCAGCAGCAGCCGTCGCTTGACGAATGAACATTTGGCCACGGAAATTAAAATACGCTAGGGGTTGCGTAATAATTTGGCCCTCGCAATGCTCGACACAGCCAACCCCAATTCACTCACGAAGCACGTCTCACACGATGGACCAAAACCGCAGCCCCCAGCGCACGCCCCGGATTGGGCGCTGATGGGTCGCCCGAGTGAGTAATGAAAAACGCGACCAGCGACACGAAGGACGACAAAAAGGAGTCAGCCGCCAAAGGACAGCCAGCAGGCAGGCGGTACGATGAGCCTGAGCAGTGGCCAAGTAGCAGGGTGGAATCAAAAGCCACCCGGAGACACAGCAAATTGTTTGGCACGGATCCGCCGGTCAGGAAGGGGTTCCGCCATCGTTCGCGCAGGGAGCTTTGCTCGCTGTCGCTGTGTGTGTAAACCACGCCTTGGGAAAGCTAAAGGGGTGGAAAAATGAGAACTGTACGGTTTACCGAAAGGCAAAAGGAAGACAAGCAGCATCCTTTCTTCGACCGTGTTTTCGGTTGTTTCTTTTGGAACGAAATGACTTTTGGCTTAATTTTCTTGGCCTTGGGAGTGTATTTCTTTGCTAGCGTTTTGTACTTCTACGCGAACGAAAAACACGGCGCACACCAAGCTGGAAGTTTTGGGCCGCGGTTTTCCGCAGGTCGAGCACGGGAACAAGCAAAAGCCGTCCGCTACCCGGCAATCACAAAAGGCTAGGGCGTCACCGAATGGGTCTCTCGTTGTAACCAACTCATTTACCCACGTAAACAGGCAGATTGAAACAAAGGACCCCGTGGCCACTCTGTGTGTGTGTGTTGAGAATGGAGTGAAAAGGCCACAGTTTTCCAGTGGCCGCCCTCGAAAACCGACGGTTCCACTTTTTACGCGTGAATACTGATGAGAAATTAGCTGCGTACGTGGGAAAAGCCAGTCCACGGGCTGGCACACGCCATTTCCACCGTGTTTTTTTGTTGTGGTTTTCGTGAAAAAGCTGGCGCCCGAGCACCGAGGGCATGCCGGGTTGGGAAGGAAGTAAATAATGGAGTCTTTTTTCGGGGGGCTACTACCCGAGGCTATTTTAATGGCAGTCGGGCGGCGGCTCTCGTCGTCGTTGACGTCCGCGGCGGCCGCTCGACGGCCGAGTAATAAATTAGTTGGAAATGATAATTGAAATTCGACCATCGACAAATTTGGAGAATTTCCTTTTCCTGCGAGGAAAAATGGCACAGAAAATAAATTGAAAGCAAGACGACAGAAACAGTGGCGGCTTCCGAGGGGCCGCTTTTATGGCGATAGACAGGATGACGGCTGATGAGCTGTCTCATGTTTTCTTTTGCGTGCCCCAACAGGCAGCTATTAATTTTTTGAGTTCTCGAATGATCACACGGCACGGCTCTGCACGGCACCATCATTTGTTTAGTTCCGCGGTTCGTCCTATTGCCGCGATGTCATGTGTCCGTCACAGTGACACATTCATTCGCTGAGGACGACTCCGGGCCCGCTTATTAGAGCGATAGAATTACGTTCGAGCACGTTCGGACAACATTCGAAAATATATTTCTTGATTAAAACTTTATTGCAATACACCCCGTTCTTCGGGGGCGTGTACCTCTTCGCAATCTTGGTCCACGCCATCGCCCACACGTCGCAGCAGCAAAGTGGGAGCAACGTGGGATCTGAAGCGATGCGCCAATAAAGTGGTTCTGCTGTGCGTCCTCGACCGTCAATTCGTGGAAGGCACAATTTGCTCACCAACTACCGGTGTCTTTGATTTTCGCTCGCCGGAGCCGATCCGAGTTGCGCTGGACGCGTGCGTGGTTGTGTTGGTTTCCGGCGAGCAGGTTTTGGTCCCATGGGAACGATACTTTACTGACGGTACGATGCTTTACCACCCGTTCCCGGTGACAGCATCCGTCCACTACAGGACGGAGAGACAAACCCACAGACGAGGACACCGGTCGAGAAAGTTCGATCGTCGATCCTTCGTAGGCTCGCCGTCGTCGGACGTCGCCGTACGACGAATCGCAACGCAGCATTGCATAAATTTATCATTCAAATTGGAATAGATGGCACATTCTTGGTGTAGTTGGCTCACTCGGCTAGCTACGTTGGCAGTCGCCATGGATCGCTGTCGGTGAAGGAATGGGTTTGTGCGAAGGTTTGCCTTTTCTTTCTCTTATTCTCTCTCTCAAACAGTGGCCTAACGGAAAAATACAAATTCTTTGCGAAGCAACAATCAGCTTGGGTTGTTATTTTTCGCCGAAACGCGAACAGATGGACGGGCAAACAGCGCTTGATGGAAGAATGACGGCCACGGCTTTACATTATGACCTCGGAGGGTTCAAAATGTAAATCAGGCACATCGTTTTACTGTTTTAAGGCCGAGCAAATTCCCTATAACGTGCTCTGTGCTATATGCTTTAGTTCAGCTCGTTATTCGGCATTCGATTTTAAAATAGTAACTCAAGAATTTGGTATTAGTCTAAAATACGCCGCAAGGTATGCAATCGGCATAGCACAATACCGTTTCCTTTCGATATGCTTTCTTGTTAAATTTGTCCATGTTTTACATTAATTTTAAACTTACAAACTATTATTGTTGCCAAAATAACATCCACGAGGACATGAATTATGTGGGTTGTTGGATAATTTTGATTCCGAGCGAGTCACAGTTACGACTTCGCCTTGAAAATTAAGTTGCCGGTAAAGAGAACCACAATGCCATTTTAAACCACCAGTGAGTAGAATGCGGGAAAAGACAAATGTCCGCCACAGGACCACAGCAGGGAAAGCCCTTTTTCGTTTGTAACTTTATGATACCAACGGATTCTGTTCCTGTTTCGGGTTTTAACAAAGGTCGATGGGCAAAGGTAAATGGAAAGTTATTATTCACACCCAATAACATTGGCTGACGTGCGATCCACCGGCCGGCAGGCTCCGCTCGCCCTCGCAGATGGGACACGATAGGCTAATTAATTATGCTCAGTTTAATGTTCATCACACACACAGTGAGACAACCGTGCCACTGAAGAAAGTTACAGCGGCGCACCGGGGCACACCGAAAAATCCTCTAATCTGATCGCAAAGTGGAAGTCATCAAGTTAACCGGCGTGATGTATGGTGGCCTCTAGCGCTGACCTACCTCACCCTGTCACCGGAAGGCCACCCATTAAGGGTGGCAAATAAATATTGATTAATGACGCACGACGATCATCGTATGCACACCAAACATGGCCGATCATTTGATACCAACCAACCGTCGGTCGGGGTTACAATTTTGCTAAAGTGTCGTCATCGTTGCAATCAAAAATGGTGTACGTTTTTTTTGGTCGCCTTCGAAGCTGTCATCAAGATTAATTGACGTGAAAAGTGTTGGCCAACGGTTCCGGAGCCGGAGGGGATGTGATGGTGGCCAAGCAATTAGGGTCCGGTTCGCTGACTGGGGATGCAATTTTCACACTTACCTTAACACGGATCGGATCGCACCGCAGCAGGTCCTGCCAGCGTTGTCGGGGGAGTTTTTGTACGTGTCAAGTCAAGTGTCGGTGAACATCGCTCCGCACAACACCCTCGAGACACCAGCAGGACATCGGCCCAGGAACCCTTGGGAATTTTCTTGGGAAGCCCGAGCCGCCGCGAAATCGATGACGGAAGCAGGATAGATTAATTCTGAGCTGACAAATTACTTCGTCATGGACTGGTGGTTACATTAGCCAAGGCGCCCTCTACAGTTGCAAGCACCGGAACCAAGTGGGACACTCGGAAAACTATTGCGCCTCGTCTCGCTCGGTGACGCACACCAGAGCGAAGGCCGGAAGGCGGTGAATATTTGGTGTCCGAACCGGGGGGCTGCGTCCTGTGTGGTAGCGACTGTACCGGCCCGGGAATCGGCTACATCCGGACCGGATATCGACATGGAAACGTTGGCTTCGGCAACGACCACCGAGACCGTACCGGGACCATATTCCGGAGGTGGCGTAAAATTAATTCTCTGTCTTACTGATTTATGATCGTAAGCTATGGGTCTTCCCCGCCCGTCTGCTAGGAGGATGCTACTCTGCATCGCCCCCACGACGTGGACTCCAGCATCTGCTTGGCATCGGCCTTGGGGCAGTGAGGCTCGAAAGTTGAGGTAAAGTTTCGGAAAGTTGTTGCCAACGTCTCGAGGAGGCCCTATGGGGCCACCTCCTACCAGCGGGGGGACCACATTTAATAGGGAACATTTTTAGCATAGCTTGCCAGACGCTAACACGCTCGACCATATCCGACCAGCGGCAGCATACATCCACCTTGTCACCGACCATGGGGGTGGATGCGCTATGATTACAGTTTTATCCAACGGAACAATTTAATTAAGGTGTCGGCCTACGGTTTCTGACACACGGGTGTCACACTAATGGTGGGAGAAAATCTTCAAAAAGTCGCTTAGATGGCGCTTTCAGCATCCGGACACAGTCTTACCTGAAAACGAGAAAAACCTATTATTTAGTAGAGAGGTAGATTGTTTTGCCGCTTGAATAAGTTTGATTTAGATAGATAAATATAGAGCAACAGCAACGTGCATTTTCAACAATGAATACCATAAATAATTTATTATGGAATGTGTCCCTGGATTCCCACACAATAGTTAAATTCCTGCTAATCCTTAATGGATCATGATACAATTGCCACGCACGTCATACTCCATGTCCGTCCAACGGCAACTGGCACTGGTTGCTATGGGCAGCTTCCCGGAACGGCTAGGAATTTCTTACAGCCGAGATTTGCAACAAATTCGTTAATATTTTCCCAACAAAACAGTATATTCTCTGCCAATCCGCCCGAATGCTGGATCTGCGCTACGCCAGTATATTGAATTACATTCCAGCGCCGGCAGCAATCTGCAGCCGGCGGCGATTGGTTGGCGTAGTGAGCGAGAAAAATGCGACTAAAAGTGCCATTTCATCTAAAGTTTCACGAAAATTGGATTTCCGACGGCTCAACGGTTAGCCAGCCGTAGGTGTTGTGTGTGTGTGTGGGCGCTGGAGGCTGAAATCAACACCTCACGGCACTCATCCAAAGATCTGATGATGTTCTTTAACGTCTGTTCATAAACTCCGGTGAAACAGTTTGGTGCCAGAAGCCCAAGTTGTGTGTTGATGAGCATCGCCGTGTCAAAAGCTGTCTGGTCAAGGAATGTGGCAGCCAGGCGTCTCTGGCTCAAGGTGGACCAGACGTTCGTAGCAGCGCGAGGTTGGGGTTGTTAGCTTTCCACTAACCCAACAACCAGCAACCAATATGGCCGACGCGGCAGCGTGGCTTTCAAAAACTGAATGAAATAAATTTGCTAAACCTAATTAAAACTTTTCTCTTCGACCACGAAGCGATCGCACACCGGTGCGCGCGTCCTATGAAAGTCGCCCGCAAACCGGAAATCCGGTCGGCCATAGACACACACGTAAAATGGTGCCGCTTGAGGGGCACTTGCACACACATCCGACGCACGGTTTTGGTGGGCTGCCAAGGCCAAGAAAGCCGATAAAAAGTGTGGCATTATGGTTACCGCCTAGTCGCTGATGACCGCTCCTGTCGTGCTGGGTGGCACCTGCTCTGTCCCTTCCGCCGGTGGTGGTTTATTGATAAAGTAGAAATGTGTCTTTGCCGAACTCAATTATGGGGTCGCATGTTCGCTGTTGGAAGAAGCGCGAACCTGGGACGGGTGCGAGCGATCGATTGCAGCACGCTTTAAGGCAAAGAATGCCAGCAGCTGGCATGCGGTAAGCAATGCTGGCCGCAGCCGATGCCGCTAATTAACATTCCTCTCGAAAACCGCCACAACTTCGGACGAAAGTAGTTTCGCATGTACCCGGTCCCGTTCGGTGTGAGCGTGCGAGAATCGAACCCGGCGTTGGCATAAACTCCGAACAGATTGGTTGTTGCATTATTAATGAAGTAGAGTAAAGGACCGACCTGGCCCCCGGCTCTCGGATGGTTCGATGCGGCGGCCGAGCAGAATCGATGGTTGGCAATCGATAATGCTAAGGTCATGCTGGAGGCGCGGTCAAACGAGGCGATTACTTGGTGGTGGGTTGTTCGAAACAAGCGCTGTGTTAGAGAAGAGCGCAATTTCCCTTCCCATTGCCGTACGAGGTTCGAGCTTCATTTGACACTTTATGGCTACGTCAGACGTTCGAGAGGGAATCATTAACCTTGGTGGACCAACGCTGGCAGTTGCCAATTGATATTGCTCCAAAGTGAACGATGTTAGCAGTACTTCTTGAAACATTCACTCTAGTAGCTAATTCGATGCGTATGTCACGTATCCATTTAAGTGTATTGAAACAATTCCTCTGGTCATTGTTAGGCTAAGTTACTAAAAACAAACCTTTATGTAATCAAGACACAATCCACAACATTAAGACACATCGTTCCTTAAATTGTGCAATTTGTATACGAACACGCAGCGAGAATTCGAGAAGAATTATTTTGTCCAGAACTTTAAACTGCTTCGTTTAAAAACGTTTTCCCAACCGGCCCATCTTACACACCGCCAGAAGGCAGAAGGTAAAAGCGAAGGTATTCGGCGCTCTGACTTCCATCCACGCATCATCGCGCTCACCGGAAAACGACACATCGTCGGACCAGGGAGCGCTAACCAAAAGTTCCGACCGTTAGCACGGTGCGCCGTTGCGTCCGGTATCCAAGTTTTTGGACAACAAACACACTCCCTCACCTAGTAGGACCCAGCACAACTTTGCCCTTCTTCGCCCGCAACACGTCGGCGCCGGTGCCGAACTTCCGAGCGAAGAAGCGACGCACCGACGGACCGGAACTAACGCGCGTGTTAACGGAACTGTGAAACACCGGGCAACCATATCTGGCATTTTGTATGATAATTGGCCATATTATAATGCTAATCGGTGCTAGGAGCATCCGAGCTTCCGGCAACACCGAACCAGCCGGGCACAGCAGGGAGGGTAAGCAACGAAAAAAAACCCCGAAGGACCGTTCCGTTTTGGTTCGACCATGAAAGGACAGTAGCATGAGTTGAGGGTTTTCTTTCTGCGGGTCGTTCCACGGCTGCTCGTCGCTTGACGCAGACCGTTAGAAGCAGATGAAGCGTGTAAATGCCGGATTTCGGAAGTGCCGTGAATGTTTCCCGAAACACTTCCAAACTAATTGTTTGTTGCAGGAACGGTGCGGCCCCATCGATGGCGGGACTGACGAGGGTTCTTCTCGCTCGAAGGATACGCTCGATTGGTTCTGCCTGGACACTGAGCAAACAGCAGACAGTCTGTGTCCTCTGCAGTACTCTGAAGCTTGCTGTTGGAATAGGAAAGTCACACAAATTCACATTTAAAGCCATTGAGCGGTTCTTGTAACTGGTCGAAGCCTAGTCCAACACATGTGCCGACTATGCTCCGGTGAATTATAATAACAGATGCCATCCAGGGCGCTGCTACTCCCCAGTGGTCTTCCCTAAACGCTGACAATTAAATGAATCGGTCGCGTTCCGCATGGACTCCCCATTTGGCCTCGTCAGCCGTTCCGTCCGGGAATTGCAGAAGATGCATAAATGATTTATTTACGGACCAAGAGGCACCAGCAATACGGCAGGAGCTAAGCCCAGCCGAGCCGGACCGGCGTCCGGCCCAAGTAACTTAATAATCACATTTATGCACTAGACCAGCTGGCGAAGGCTTTCCGCGCGAAGTGAAGCGCCTGCCGAGGCTCGGGGGACTCGTGGAAGCAGTTAAAACATTTGCTGATATGGTGTGCCTTCGCATTGACCTAATTGACAGCCAGCCAGCCGTGGAGCGAGCTGCTGGTAGTGAAGTGGTAGCAATTAGGTGAAACTTCCTCCTCGACTGACGTAACGAGACGGAAATGCACCAAGACGGGGCAGCATGCTCCTGTGCTTTCAATTACTCGCCCCGGTGCCGGCCCGGTGGTGACGTCTAATTGTATGATCCACAGTTTATTAGCAAGGGATCTCCGATAAGGAGCTGCCGGGCCCTATGGGAAGGGACAGTAATTGAAGTTTAATTTTCCATCGCACTCAAGTGTTAAGGATGAGCAGGTTAATCGCAGGGCTCGGACTGGCTCGCCGCAGCACGGTTCCAGCATCGATATAATTTATTGCGCAATCAATGTACAATTTACAGCCCAGTCCTATGGTCGCTTTGAAGCAGCATCGGCGTTACATTTAATGACCCAACGCATGGATCGAACAATAAAGCATTAATTTTGATTGTGGCGCAGATGCAACATTCAATTTTAGTCGTCTAAACAACAGGGTGGGTTCGAAACGGTACACTGGACCGTAGTGTTTACGCTCCAGGGGCGAACTCTATTTGACACGCGCCTGCGAGTGGCGACAGCAGAGGCACGAGAAAGAGACGGACACTTTGTTTAAATATTCCGTCGATGGAAATTAGTCGCTCTCGTAGTTTCTACTTTCGCGCCTGCTCGGGTGACAAATGCGGTGTACGTGCCGCCCGAGTATTTGCCCGAGAGGATCAGGACTTCCGTCGGCCGTAGACGACCGCGGACTGTGGCGCCGTTGCGTGCGTGCCAGGTGCCCATTAATCAGGGCGTAGTCCGGCTAGCATCAGGAACAGGAAGAGCCCCTCGGCGCTAGAAATCAACAACCTGCCCGCGGCACCGCGCGGATTTCTTGGAGCCAGATAATGTCTAATGTAATTTTGCGGTTTAGTTTGCCTTCCTCGACTTCGCTTCCAGCGAGACGCATCCATCTTGTTTCCGGGGCGGCTTGTTTGTGTTGTCAAATCGTTTACTGCGCTAAATGAGGTTCGCCGGCCATCGACACACAAGGACACTCGACGAGAGATTAATTTCGATGAACAATAAGCCACCAAGGGTTCATAGCAGGATAATCATGTGAATTTGAAGAATCAAAAGAATCGAGAAGTTGACCAATATACGGGCAAACAATTATAACAAACATTTGGCTTGTGTTTATACTTTTACTGAAGGGGTGATGTTCCGTTGGTCCTAAAATGATACGTTATCGCTGATGCACTCCTTGTCGAACCGGACCAACATCAACAGGTGGTTCATCCTTTAATTTGCGCTACATTCTGGTGCCTTTTGAATGCATCTTAGTGCCTCCAAAGACCATTAAAATTACATTACCCAGGACGACTCCGGTTGAAAGATGGTCGGGAAAAATACACGGGAATCGCGCGGAAACAGTTTCCCATTTCCAGTGCCTGCGAGGCGCGTCATAAATTTCGTAAAACTACTATCGCGTCCTCTGCACGACGGTGGCACGAAATTATAGATCAGCGCCAGGGACCCGCTCGGCACAAAGGGCCAGCTGTCTGATTGCAGGTGTTGCCGCCACAGGGCGATGAATTATGGGCCGAAATGCATGACACCGAGCGCGCCCTAAAGATTCCTATCCATTACAACGTGCATCAAGGATGGAACCGGATATTACGTTGTGTGCGGTTGTGCGCCGGAATGCGAGAATGAATTCTAATTAGCAGGAAGTGCACCCGAAGCGCTCCTGGCGATCGATTCCACAACTTCTCTTGGTGCTGCTCTTGCAAGCTTACAACCTTAAGTAGCTTTTGGAGGTGTGATGGATGAAAGCGATGGATAAAAAATTAGATTAAGAAATGGAATTAAAAAAAGGGTTTGATGAAGAACAGTGAATGCTCATAATTAGATTTAGACGTCTTGATAATCCAAAATAAAAAAGTAAAACGACTCATTTGCCCTTCAAAAACATCTTTGTCCGTAGGTCATCTCAATTCCGACGGATAGCGTGCCCTGGGCGATAGTGAAGTTTTGGACGAATGGCGCGCATTTCTCCACACTGATGGCATCGAAGCAAAGGCATTTGAGCTGGAAATAATGGCACCACAAAGAAAACCGTGTCTAGTCTGTCTCGTCACGAGAACCAAACTGTCCTACATCGAGTTCCCGAGCAGCTGATTGCCAGATTCGGGCAGGGTCGTGCATTATTCAGCCGCGGTTGTTACGAATAAATTTAGTTCATTTCGAGCGCCATTCGCCTGAGGTATGTGAGGTGCTATCGGCCCAATGAAATCAATATCGGTTTGACGTCATTCGTGGTGTGTTCCGAAGCATCCGTTGCTTCCGATATCCTTGGCCGGTGCGGCAGAAGAAGAAAAAATGATGAGGCACTTCTCCTGAACCTCCTGGCAGCAGAGTGATGACAGATGTCACCGATGACAGCCACACGGAACTGGTTTTCCGGTGAACTTTATTATCTGTGTCACCGTATTGTTGTTGAGCGCGGACGAAACAAAATGGGAGGTGATTAAAATTTCACAGCCAACCGAAAAAAAAACAACCAGCCCGCCGCATGTCCTACCGAGGTACACCAGGACCGGGATGGATTCGGATTCGTGCGGTGCGGCTTTTCGGTAGCAATAGAACAAAAGTAACACCCACACACCACCCGTCGGATGGGGGGCGGGTGGGTAAATGGGCAAACTTTTCCGACCCGCGGCGCCTGCACAGCGAGCCGGGCAAGCGTGAAAGGACTTGTGTAATATTTCTTTCGCGGGATGCCAACTTCTCCGCGGGATGCCAACCGCTGGGGCGCACCCAGACGCAACCGGGTTGCGTTTCGCGCGATGGTTTTATGGTTTAGGTCGGCGTTGCGTCTCGCGGAGGAATGCGGTTTGCTGGCGTTCTTTGTTTCCTGCGCCCTGCGCTGAAGCGAAGCTGTCTTTCGCCAGCACCATGTTCGCTCGTTCGGGGGGCTTGATCCGGACAATTTATATATGCGCCACGACACATTTTCCGCCCCGACGACGACGACGACGCCGAACAGCCGCGTTACGTTTCGGTTCCGGTCCGAAAGATGAAAGGTGACACACTCTCGCGGTCGGCGCTGTATTAATGGCCGTCGCACACTTTCTTCCGCCGCATTGCTACGGAACGGCACACACGCACGCACACACGCGGGCCGGGTAGGATCCGACATCTTTATGTCGCTGTTGAATATTTGTGTCCTCGGTCATGCCCCAGCAAGAGCAACGCGGGGACGTGTCGTAGCAGGACGTGCCATTAAGCTTCAGGTGAACTTTGAGACGGCAAAGTGTAACCAGTTTGAGTAGGGTGTTACTAATTATCGAATAATTAGTAGAAAGAAATTTAACGTGTTTGCGCCACGAATTTCTAATTAGGCATCTTTTGTAAGCACATTGGGTCTAAAATTTACATAAAGCGACATTAGCGGGAAATCGCAATACGTGATGTTTGCGATTAGATAAAAAGCAACGATTGCGATGAAATGTTTACAGTAAGTTAGACGGGTAACATCTTTTAACTGCTGTTACATGTAAATATGTAGGCTTATAAACCAAATTAATTATAGCATTTCGCTTTTAATATGGGACATACAAGGGTAGTTTGATAAATTTTTGACCTAACATAGATACAATTGTTTACGAAGGTGATAGACTTTTCATCATTCTACCATCCAAATGAAACTTTCAGATGAGGGAACAAAACAAATCATTTAAGGTTAATGAGGTCCTTATACGCAGAACCCTCTTCATCTTTGATTTGCGTAGATGTATTGCCTTTTAAATATTAAATGACACCACGATACTTGATTTTGTTCATTTTCACAAAAAGACTGACATCAAATTACGCAAACTTAAGCCGCGGAGCCGCGTGATCGGAAACAGGAGGTCTTTAAATAATTTGAAAGTCCACTAGTGTAATAATTTGTTCTTACTACACTCCATTCCTACACCGTACGCCATATGCTGGCGATTAAATCGATCGCTGTGTTATGACGTCCCGGCACGCGATCGTTTCATTAATGCTATTGAAGGTGAAGAAACTTGCATCAATCAATAGTGATGACCGTGTGTGTGTGTGTGTGTGTGAGAGAGAGAGAGAGAGAGAGAGAGAGAGAGAGTGATCAGCAACAGCGAAGGCACACACACAAATTGCTGGCGATGGTAAGATTGTGTAATTAAACGTAAGAAAAATAGCATTCACTTAACCAGGTACTTCCGACCGGAAGGCTGTCGCAAGGGAACCGCCGGAAGAAAAGCATACGTTAAAGATGCATGCACTTTTAAGGCACACAAGCACAGGCACACGTGGCTGGCAGTGATAATTTATGAGCTTAATTTTTCTGCAAAGCACTTTCGAAGCGACTGAAGGAGGTTTGTCGCTCTAGCCCTCCCCGCTACATGGCGCCGCTTCCGGTGACGGATGGTCCTGGCATTAGTTAGCGAGCATTACTGGAGCGCTGCACGAGCACCGGGCATGTCGGTTACTAAACTTACCCACCCACCTATCCACCCCATCGGTGCTGGCCGTATGTGAGCCCCCTTTAAAAGCTCATGTTTGTGCGCGCGCCAGTCACATGTGGGAAAGTGTGTCGCTTTGATGTCTTAAACATGCGACGGACTTATTTCGAGCTAATGCCGAGCGCTACACAGTATGGAACACCAATGTATGAGCTGTGCTGTACAATACGAAAGGATACTTTACAAATGAGGACCATTTATAATAACGAAATCTGTCACCTCCATAAATTAAAACGATGAGACCGGAAGTTTCCTTTTTCACCATCGGGATGTGCACCAAAAATTAGTAGAGAAACAAACGGACCTCTCTTTCACATCCTTCAGCCGGCGCTGTCATTAAGGATCGTTAAAAAGTCCCAATAATCGTAAATCATTGCCCGCACTGCGTGCCGCAACATTGTAGCGGGAGAGGCCAAACAAGTAAGCAAATGAAACCATCTGTTATATTTGTCGTTTTTCGGGCGCACAGCAATGCACACGTTTATCAGGCGAAACCGTTGAAAGACGCCCCAAAAAAAAGGGAAGGCAAATCAAACCCACTGTGTGGCCGGTAATGGGCACCTCGTTAGAGTTTGGTTTAGAGCCGGGTGGATTTTTTGCTCCCCCGTTTCGGTTGTAATCTGTTAGCCAAACAGCGAGGAGCTTTCCGCTGAATGGAGGCGCCGGTCCGCAAGACTACACAGAAACGCGGAATGGTGCGAGAAAACATCGATCCGTTTACATGGAAATCATCATCCGCGCGATCGCGGGTCCGTTTTGTAGCAGCTCGTCCATCGCTTCGGTTGCGCCGTGAGTCGGGCTAGCGGATGGAAAATTTTGTTCGTTGCTCATATTTCACCAACCTAATGGTAGTACGGCCCCATGCCCATGCGAGCGTCTGCGTTTCGGGCAATTTACGGGAAACATCACTTTCCCGTAAGCTGCCTTTAAATGGTTCGCGCCATATCTGGGAACCGAAATCTGGACACCTTAATGTGTGTGTGTGTGTGTGTGTAAATCACTCATCTGTGCTCGGTTAATGAGCAGCGGTCCAAAAGCGGAACGACATAATGCAGCTTAAAGAGCAGAAGCTTGACCCAATTGGAGAAAGTCCAGCAGTGGCAGGGCTCCCCAACATGTTCACACACAAAAGGTTTAATTTATTTAAATTACCGTGCGTGTTTGATGTGGAACCGGGTGTGATAAAATCAAGCATCAACTTCACAGAACCGACAGAAAAAGACGGACCCACGAGAAGCCCATGAATTACCGGCAAGCAATTCGCCACGGCCCGGGGCGAAATTGCGGAACGGCCAATGAGTGCCGGCCCACAGAGGTCCGGATTGGACTCAGCCGATGGACTAAGGCGAAATAAATAATCACGGATCCGCAGAATTTACGATTGCGTTCCGCGCCGCTCAATTGGGTGCGAGCGACTCTGCCCGGCAGGCCAGACGCGAGTCCCTGGCACCTTTCGAGAGGGGTTTCGCCGCAAAAACGCAAATCCCAAATTAAAGATTCCACCAGAGGCGGATTCGACGGCCGCAGGTGGATTCGGCGATGGCGGTTCTCGATCGCCTTAAGTCAGTTTTATTCGACTCACCCGTCGAAAGTTTCGTCGAACGATTAATTCTTGATTTAAAGGTACACACACACGGCGCGGCGCGGCTGCTGTTCAATCTAATGTTTTTCTTCCAACCCCTGCTTTTTTCGGTTTGTTGCCACAATCAATAATCGGCTCCGGTTTTGCGGTTCTCGTTTCAGGTATGTTTGGATAGTCCCGGGGGCGTCTCGTTGGGCCGGTCCATCAGGTGCCGGTGCTGCCGATGATTTTGATAGCGATATGCAGCGAACGGTGAGCGAACGAGACCTCGGAACGTGGTTCGATGAAGATGAAACGAATTTTGAAAGGCTCGTTAATCGGTCGGCAGCTTTTTACCCGTTACACAAACCGTTTACTACCCGCCAATTGCGGCACGTCTTTCGTCGACCGCCAGCACTTCGGCCGAACGAACGCGCCTGAGGAGTGTGAACGTTGAAATTATATCGTCGCAACCCAAAACAGCAGCAAAACGGTAACATTAATCAAACAAATGATTGGGTCTCGTGCTGACCGGTGAAGAGAGTGGCCACTTCCACTAATTGCCCCTGTCAAGCTGACCATTTGGCAAACGACTTTACTTTGTGTGCGTGTGTGTGCGCGCGCGCCAAAGTTTGACTTTATTCGTCCCAACGAACCAAGTCGAAGCTGTCAAATGACTTGCGGTAATGAACAGTTTCGATGCGGCGGACTCTCCGAGGGTGGAACATTCGGAAACCGAGCGGAACTTTCGGAACCCGAAGAAAGAAAACAAAGCCTTTGGCCAAGATTTACGATTAAAGCAACTCATCCGACCGCCCCAAACTAGGGCAGCAGCACATCCGAAATCGTCGCACGTGTGTGTGTGTGTGAGTGGCAGGACTAAATGTGCTTATCTCGCAACACGCTGAAAGAATGTTGCTCCTGCCGCCAGTGGTGAAAATAGATTTTAGGGCAAAAGTTTCCAGTTGCCCGTTTCTTGGTGCGGTATCCTGTTTTCCTGTCCCACCCACCGACACGGAACGGACACGTGGCTGATACGTGTCGCTTGATAAGAGTCGGATATTTAATCATCATTCATGTCCATGCGTTGCCTCCGGGATGCGCTGCGTCGAGATTGTTGAGCAGATATCCGTCGAAGGATGTCGAAGGAAGCTGTCGTTGGCTGTCGCATGTGGGGTTTTATTGGCAAAAATTCATCAGCTTCGTGCGTTTACATTAAAAAGCGACGACCTGCAGCACGAGACGAAGTTCAAGATCAAAAGCGTTGACGTTCGTAACCTTTCGGGAACATCAAGGTAACGAATGCGGAATGACGAGGCGATTGAATGCCATTCAAAACAAACAGGTTCCATTCGACGATTCCTTTTCCAAATTATTGATGGTGTCGTAAGGACCGCAGATTTGGACATTATTCAGACTCGGACAATTTTAAGGGTGCTAAACATTGCGGTAACAAACTGCCCATTAAATATTAAATCGTTAGCAGATTAGGACTAGGTAAAATAGATAAACAAGTGCTTGCAAGACAATCATAGTTAGCTTTGAAAAATAAATCATAGTTTAAAATAATTTATAAAGTAAAGGAAAATATGAGTTAATGCCATGGCCGGCATGTTGGTAATGTATCCTTTGTTGGAAATATTCACACATAACGTACGTTGCGATAGCAAAAAAATTTTGCATAAAAACCCGATGCCCGATCCGTAGCATCGGCGAGCAGGACCCAAGCCGACACACACGGCACAGCCATTTTCATTCCGACGCGGAATTCCAAATTCCACATAAACTCAAGTAAACAAAGCTATCAAAAAGGTAGCAAAACCCGTACATTCATCACGGCGATGTTATTGTTGTTCGGTTGGCCACACCGACGGCAATGCAACACCTAGCTACAGCAACAATAACAGCACCAACCACAACAACACCATTCTCCAGAGTACATAAAAGGCAACTCGCACCAGCCAGCAACCGGACCCCGACGTCGAGCTAATGATCTTCCGAGTAGTTCTCTTCGCACACACACACATTCACTACCGAAGACAATCACAATAGTGAAGTGAGGGCTTGTTGTCGGGGCACCATGCCATGCCAATTGAAGGCCAATCGGCGGCTGTTTGTTTGTTTACACAGCGGAAAACTTAATTCTTACCTCGAGAGGCGTCGGCCATCGTTCTTGGGAGCGTTGAGCTGGATTTGTTTTGCTCGCCCCGTTCCGTCCCCATATCTGTGTGCGTTATTTGGCGAGGATTTTGTGGTTCTTCGGCCCTCTTAAAACACGCCAGGTAGTTGCCGGCCAGAAAGGCGGAAACATTTATTCGTCGTGAATGGTTATTGCATCTCGTGTGCCCTCTCGTGTGGGTTACTCCAGGCCACTACAGGACTGCGTCCGACCACTTCGTCCGGATACTGCGTCCCCGCACGCGTCCGGGAAAACTGTCTTTTGTTTTCCCTCCCGCGCGGTACAACGAAAGGCCGCGAAGGATGGGAAGTTTTCATCTTGTAATCTTACCAGGGTCGGAGAAGTGGAGCAAAACCACTTACGACTTCCGTGAGAGCGACGCGTGAACGATGGCCGTGTGTGTGCCGTCGGTGGGAAAAAAGCTTAAGGATTCATGGAGATTCATATTTCATTCGTAACTGTCACACGCTTGGTTTCGCTATCTTTCGGCGGGCCGTTTTTGTGCCATATTTTACCGCTTTTCTTTGAGCGTATGGCGCCACCGTGTTGCCGAGGCAGGTGGTAAACAACGGGAAACTTAAAACCACTGAAAAGATGAAAGTGTTTCGCCTGTGTCTGCGTTGCTCAAAAAGTAGTGTGCACATCTTTTCGACCCCACCGACCGTGTGTGTGGTCGAAGATTTAGTTTTTGTTTTGTGTTTTTTGGAAAAACTAATGCGACCTGCGAGCGGAGAGAGAAAACTTAAAGTAAAACCATCAATCTAAGCTGTAGAGAAATGTGGAAAACGGAAAAAAATAATACGAAAGTAGCCAAGACTGTTTGAGCAACGTTAAGTACACTGCAACACCTGTCACTCGCGCCACAATACATAGGAAGTCCTGCACATTTGGCAAAAAGCATGTAAGCCGAGGCGGAGAACGAAACGTATATCGTCGTCGTGAACTAGTTCTCGTACGGCCATAAACTAGCGTTCCATCGGCAGTGAAACTTTCTGCAAAAAGCCGAGCAAAACTTTTTCACAAATCAACATCTTGTTCGCACCTTGCCAAGAATCTCTTCAATTTAAAGTTAACATTTCCACGAGCGCAAGATTAGGTTGGCAAGTTCTTAAGCCAAGCTAAGCGCCTTAAAAACTATCGAAGGAGTCACATCCTGCGAACCCTGGGTGGCGAAAAGTTGCATAACTTTCAATATGTATCACTTTCTTCGCAATCGAATCACGCGCACCGGACACGGCAAAGAAAATCATCACCTTCACACACTTTGTTGAGAATCTAACGAAACGAAACGTACGTGAACCAGTTTGCTACAAAAGCAAATCGGAAAAGTTGACAAAGTTTGCTACAACGCCATAGTTACGTGGTGTCAGAAGAATCTGCTGAAAAGTATGGTGGCAAAAGACGATCTTCAAAGAAAAGTTTCGTCACAAAAAAAGTAAATCGTGCCAGGTAGTGGAGCAGAGTTTCTCAAGAAAAGATGTTTTCATCCATTTCACGCATGGAAAGTTCACAAAAAGAATGGAAATCGGCAAAAAATATGCCACGAAAATGTCGATTTTCTCGACAATATTCAATAGCAAGTCAAACAAATAAGTCAATGAAAATGTTAAACTGAAGGCATAATTAATGTTTGAAGAACTCCGCAAGTGCGCAATCATTGAAAAGTTTATCGATGATATTTTCCGAAAGAACTCTTTCCGAAATTAAACACAAACACTGTTTGATGATGCATAACATAAAAATGCTGCTTCTACCAAAATAAGAAAATTGCCTTCAACTTCAGCCAGGAAAGCTCGGAAAACTAAACGGAACCGAAAGCATGTCCCCAGAATTACTAACATCGTTCCAATTCGAGACCCTTCACCGATCGGTGGCGTAAGTTGCTTCTGCAAAAGCCTCGCAAGGGGCCTCGATTTTATTTATGGGCTGTGAAATGCATCGCCCAAGCGTACCCGCATGTATGCGAGGACCGGTGCACCCGATAACTTTTCTCACGGACGTAGTTTCCGTCAATCGAATTTTCAAGGCATTCAAGAACCGGAAGTGAGCACCGTCGTACGAACGAACGAACGAACGGTAGCGGTAGCGTAGGTTGTGATCGGCGCGGGACTTTGTGAAAGAAAACGGTCTATTTCGGGTTGGCTCATAAATTTTGCAGCCCACCGGTATGTTTACAGGGCTTCCCGTTGTTGCTGATATTGCATTCCGTTTCAAATGGCGGCGTCACTAAGTTTTACATATTCCAATCGGTGACCCAAGGCAGGAACGAAGTTACCCAACGGAAACGAGGCGAAAGTTTCTTTCTTTTGGAATATATAACCACTTTGGTTACGTTTCGATACATCGATACTAAATACTACTTTCGTTAACATTATAAACTGTTTGATTGAAAAACGCTTATCTTTGTGAAACAAATGAAGTTGTGAAAAAATAAATGATTTAATCTAAATCGTTCTATATAAGCTTCACACATTTTGGCTAAAGAAAAGATCAGTTTCATACAACAAAGAAATCGTTTCTAAAAACCACTTTAAAGGCCACACAAAAAGTGCTGAAACTTTGACAAGTGTTTTTGAGTCAACTAAGTATTATGCAATTCTCTGTACAGAAACAAATTGGACCGAATTACTAACAACTAACATCACTAACACTAACATCACAAACGAGTCTGCCGGCCACTTTACGGCTAAAAGTGGATCAATAAATCGGTTTAACGATTCCGATTTTCGAATCCCGGCGCAGTCGACGGCCACCAAGCCACCAAATGTCACAAAGGGTGTCCAGAAATAAAACAACATCGATAGGTTAAAAAATAGAGTAGAGCAGGTGCACATACAAAAGTGCAGCAAGCCGGTCATACGCTCGCTGCATCGCTGCCGGGGCAGCTGCGAAATTCCCAGTTCCGGTCCGACGGTGGCAGACCCGACCGGAAGCTTGCCGGACAAATAGTTCAGGCGCACTAGCGAGCGAGTGCGCGATGATAAATAATGACAGCTGGGAGCGATTTAAGCCGCTTCTATTTGTCAGCATACTTGTATAAATTCCCCATTTTTTACACCAATCTTTTGCGTTATGTCACGGTCACTTTCAGTACCTCTAAGTACGACAGTGTGCTCAAATCGGTACCCAACGATAGAAATTCAAAGCAATAAGAGAATATTTTCAATTATCCCCGTTTTTGCATTCCACTCTAATGTCCTGCCGGCAAAAAAAGGGGCAGCTACATTTACAATTGCAAATTGCTATTTTCAATTCAGCAGGCCGTAAAGTAAGTGTTTAATCACTTCGCTGGGGCGCAAGCCGCCGCGAGCGAGCCCGGTGGCGGGTTATGGTGCTGCAGTTGCAGAGAACTGCAGGGCCGTGGCCCGGAAGGAGAAGGGAGCGCTTACTTTACCGCTCGGAAGTAATCCCATTACCGGAAGGCAGCAATTTCCCGTTTTATTGTGGAAACTTTCTTGCTAACTGATTTGAACCATTTGAAGTGGATCGCTTCACGCAACGCCGGAACTGAAACAGCATTTAGCGCCCGGGGGCACCACGCCGCGGATTGGCCACCCGATCTTATCTACTGTCGCACAGCAGGACTCCAACGGTGGCTTAACTTTTTCCATCAGCTCCCGACTCCCGACGTGGCGAACGAAAACCGGCGGACATTAGCACAAAGCCCCGGGTCCCGTTCTGGGCAGGGGCGTGAACCGAAAGATGGTGAACAGTTTCAATTAAAAATTATAATGTGCTGTTAATAGATTTCGGTTACGATTCCTGACGGGGGCCGACTTTCTGTTTGTCTTTGGCCAAATTTATGCTAACCGTCGGTTCGGTCCTGGTAGGTCGCCCACCCGCGAATGGCAGCGAAGCGTATTATATCAATTCCGTGGGCGCGCGAAGGACACACCGGGCACCGGCACTGGGTATCAGCGTGGATCGCCTCCGTTCTGCTCGCTTACGTCACGCGGCCAACGGCAGGACTGTGAATTAATTAATTTGCCTTTCGTACCTTTTCGCCGTCTTACGAAGTTCCCACGCCGTGTCGCCGAGACAGAGACAGAGAGAGGGAGAGAGCGAATAAAAAATGATATGCTCCGAGAAATATATTCCTGCCTTGGAAAGAACCAGACGGAGAAATTATAAGACCTTCTGCAGAAGCCCTGCTTAGAAGCCCAAAACCATCCGTAGGTCTCTTGAAGCGACCGAAAAAGGGACCCCGTAATTCCTGATCCCTTGGCTGATGGTGACAAAGGACAGCATTAGGCGCGATTTTCAATCAACACAAAAAAATCTCTTACCTCAAACGTCACACGATGCCAAATATTTGATGTCGACTCGAGCAGAGCCAACCCTGGAAAAAGGGTATCTCCGTCGGCAAAATGGAGCTGAAAGTGGCTTCACGTGCTGTTGCGCCGGGTGTATCAGTTACCAGGCGCCTCCATCGATAAATCCTCCTCCGGCAAGGCCGGCGACGGGCAGAGCTTATCTAGCGTTTACTGATGATGTAGTAGATTTCAGAGCTCCAAAATTAAGCGACAAGCGTGACGAAAGATCGATCCTTGGGCTGAGCAAAGAAGAAGAAGCGAGCGAGCGAGCGAGCGACCGCCCGGGTGGGCTTTTTGTTGTCAAGCCGAACAAATAGGGCAACACACAACGCCGAGCTGTCGGAGATAACCGACCGAGAGGATGCAAACTGCGGCCCCCGATGGGTGCTTGAAATTCTGTCATCTCATCAGCTTTTCGAAAGCCCGAGTCTAGTGCGGCTTGCGTTCTCTCGTTCCACCCACGCACCAATAGCTATTGTTTTCTCTCGTGTGCGCTTTTTTTTCCTCCTCGTGGTAGCCATTTTATCGCTCAATCTAAGCTCTCGTTTCGGTCACCCTCTCGTGCGTTGTTAATATTAACACAATGGCAGGATCCGGCGGCCAAAGGATCATGGCGAGCCTGTTTGAGGATGATGAAAAAGTCACTTACCACTTCAGCTTTCGGTCACCGAACTTCGGTCACGTTTATGGTATTGTGCGCCACGTCGACGGCGAGCGGGCGCCTTCTTCCCCCCCAAAAGCATAGCAAGGACACGAATAAATTTTTTTCTATTTTTAGAAACGATTGCCACCCGATTTGCCACCAGCAACGATAACGGTACGAAAAAAGCATAGCTATACTTATGCTGCTGCTAAGAGAACTGAAAAGAGTGAAAGCGTTATTCTTTTACTCTCCCTCTCTCTCTCTCTCTCTCTCTCTCGTCATTAGTACAGTAGTATATTAGCGCGACTTTATAGACCTCTCAACGGTCTCCCAAGCCCGTCTAGCCGTTTTGAAACTCGTTCGTGCGTAACCTAAATCGTTTCTAATTCTGCACGCAGTCTAGATTGGGGCTCTAATCCGTCGGTGAACCGAAAACAGTCCACCACCGCTCTCTGTCAGCCACTATTTGGGACTATTTAAAAAGTGCCACCCATTTGCGATAATGACGGTATCAAATTCGATTACATTAGGGCTGCACCGATGCGCATGTTCGTGTGCTGTCGGCCGTACTTGGGGCCGAGTCCAACGAGTCCAACGATACTGTTTCAAAACTTACGAGCCAAGGTGTGGCTCGGGAGCCGGGCCGGATAGCGCCGGGACGAAGGTTGGGCTAATTATAATCGAAAACTATTCATTTGCTTTAGCTAGAAATTACCAGCCCATAGCAGGTGGCAGCTTATCCTGGCGAGGGTGCAATATGGGGGCGGCGGCGGCAGTGATTGTAGCTTGGGCTCGAGCTGACCCGAGCGTCGGCTGCCATGTTGCTGCGTGCTGCGTCTATGTAAGCAGCTAATTATACTATAAGCGCACACACCTGGACACACACCGGTTTATGATTAACTCGAAGCCCAACTAGAGCACCGGCCTTTGCCCGGCCGTTGCGTCGGGTGGCCACGTGTCCTGACCCGACACGGGAGACAGGGTATCGTAATAATTCACAAACTAACAATAATAATCTAAGCGAACCGAGGATATGTGAGGCTATAATCCGATCCTCGCGATAAGATCTTCCCGCGTTCGTTGGGTCCCGCTCGAACGCCAACACCCGGAGCTGGCCCGGAGTTGTTTGCCGGCGGAACATGAGTTAACCAACGCAACATTGTTTATTAATACTGGCGCGCCAGGAGCAGCTCGTGGTGCTGGCGTACGCGGCGACGATAGCACCGGGGCTGGGAGTGGAAAGGGGGGTCAACACTAGCGGGTGTTAGATAAACAGTGTAATCGGCGACAATGGAGTAGTTACGGTGCGATACCGGTGCGTCGGTCGTGCCGTTGGTGAAAAGCCAATAAATAGCGTTCGGTGTTGCAACTTCGTGTTGTTTACGGTACGGATGATAACTTCCGCTTTCCATTATGATGTGGTCTTTAATTTTATGGATTAAACAGGTCTGCTACATTACGGCTTGCGAAATGTTAAAACCGGCTCCTGGTGTGATCTATGTCAGTGATCGTATTCATTAGCAAGTAAATGAAATAAATGGAAATAATCATCAATTTTACACTAAACAATGTCGTATTAAGCACAACCACGTAAGCGAATGGAAACGATCCAACATGGTCCACATGGTATGTGAAGAACACCCAGATCATCCCAAAAGCATCCCGCGACGTGCATAGATCACACGTTTCCTGTTTTATCTTTTAGCATTTTTCTTCACCACCGGTAAAGGAAGCGTCCTTCGACAGCCAGGTCGGGCCCCCGGAAAGGGCAACACTCGAAGCCTTCGCTCCATAAAGAACCAACCCAGGACTGCTTGGCAAAGGCGAGCCAACACAAAACTGGTCGCCGTTCACTCGCTTAATCCACTTTACAGCCCTCGCGGGACCGGTAACTTTTGGCATTTTTCGGCCAAAGTGATGCTGCTGCTGTCAGCCCGGCCACCATTAAAGCCGGGAGCACTCTGTGGGCAAGTTGCCGGGGTCCGTATTTTATTCCTTTTTTAAAGGGGTCTTCAAAAAGCCGATGTTTCAAGCAAGAAACGGAATTACACTTTTTAGCTCACCCGGTGGCACTTCCCCGTTCGCTAACAAAACGCTAACAACTTCAGATCCTGCATCTTATTCGATCGGATTTGGGCGATTCCGGTTCAGCTTCTCGGTCCTTTTGAGGCCTGACGGAGGTTCTTTATTCGCCTTTGAAAGGCATGCCCACGCTTTCAACATAGGCCCGATTACAGCCGAAGGCGGAAATAAAAGCAAGAAAAATACCGAAAACCTCGTAAGAAGCGATAGTCTGTGTTCGGAAAACCGCGACGAAAATGCTTTCCGCTACACAGCCAGATGCACGTTCACGGTGGCATTTGAATAAATTCAACAACACACTGGGCTGAGAAATATTGAATCATAGAAACTTTAAGCCAATGCTTTGTTCGACACACCAAAATACTCGAACATTAACATTACAGATATAAATCGCTTGACCAAAATTTGGTTTTACCGTAACGTTAACCGCAAAGGAATATATATTTAGTGTACTTCTAAATAACCTCTTTTGTAAAATAAAATCATCGATATGATCCACAAGATTGAATTAACCACATCGCGACCCAGGATATTATTTTTATCCAAGAGCGTACATTTTTCCAATTTGTTTTTAATATGAAATACTTTTTCCATGTGTCAGTATGTCATTTAGTTTGTTTCAGTTGCTGACCGGGTCAGCATTGAATTGAATAAATATCTGGAAACACACAAAATGGAAACCCGGTTTTTGCTTCGATATTTTCGAACACCAAATTGGATTCCATAAAATGGTCTTAGCACTCAGCGTAAGACAAAAGGTTTGCGAGAGATTGCGAAAGAAAGAGAGAGAGAGAGAGAGAAAGAGAGAGAGAGAGAGAGAGAGAGAGAGAGAAAGAGAGAGAATGAGAAAGAGAGTTGTAAAACAAAAGCGTAACACAATTCTTTACTATTACTGCTACTGCCGTAAATTGATTACGGCCCGGCACGGCGGCTCAAGGAAGCATGGTATGGTATGGCTGTCGGATTCAATCAAATCAAAGCTTTAAAAAACGACCGAAGAACCATTCGTCTTGCTTCTGCTCCTCAGTGTCCTCCCAGGGGAGGATCTGTAGCCTTTTGCTAGTGTCGCGCAGTGCTTTCTTCCAATCGTTTAGACGCCAATCCGGAGGACGCCACGCTACACATCGGTGGTATGGGAACCGCCACATATTTCACGTCGTGAATCACACAACATACCGCAAATCGAGTGAAACTAGTCCCAGAAGATCCGCGGTACAAGAAGGATCTATTTTCTGTTACGGCTTTTCGATTCCCCGTGGAGAAGCTTTTCGGTTGATTCCCTTTCTTATGTTGTGTTTTGTTCATCGCAACCGAGAAAAAATATGGCGGGCCAGAGGGGACCCAAGTGCGACGGCGACGGGACGGTGGTGTGTTGCACAATTCCCCAACGGAATGGAACGGCAAGCGGCGGCTTCCGACACTTTTGTGTCGCCGCTCGGCAGAGGCTGACCGGGACTGGCACGTTCGTTTATTTTGTCGAAAAAATTCCATTACTTTCGGTGTCAATTTAATGCCATTTTCAATAAGGGGGCCGGTCGGCTTGCCATGGAACTGTTACATAAAAGGGTTCCGTTCGCGAGACGGAAGTTGCGCAACAGACATTTTTGAATATCGCGCCTTCTCAACGACTCGGTTGATGACGCGCCTCGAAATCGAAGGATTCCAGTTTAAGCGCATCAAAGGCATTAGGGTAACTCGGAACAACCTCACATATGAAATATTTTAACATTTTTTTTACTAAATAAAAAAATCTTACTGCATCTCTGAAACAAGATTATCAAAAAGGAAGAGAGACAAACAAGAGCAGTGTCTCTGTGCAATGCGATCTTAGCGGAAGAGATGGTTTATGATAGGTCTACTTTCCTTCATTTCCGGAACCGAACGAAACCGGGATCAGCTGATTACGCGCCGTTGCACGGGGGTAATTCACGAAATCGGAGAAGCATGACGACGCACAGGCTCTTTCCTTCCGTCCTAGACACACGAGTACGTAACGCAGGATTTTGGGTGCTCGTTTTTCCCTTTTTTTTCATTTTGACAACATGAAGCGACTAAAATGGCATTAAATCGCTTCGCTTCGTGGGCTATATTAATTCATAAATCTGTTCCGTGCTGCGAGTGGTATTCGAAACCTTAGGCTCTACGCGCTGCAGGACACCCAACTGCCCACGGTGGACGGGCGCACTGTTCAAATTCTAACGCAAATTCGAAAAAGTTCCGAGTTCCGCTTTTCGAAGGACGAACCAAACCGGGAGCGCAATAAAAGTATTTTCTAGTCCATGATGGTGAAACATAGGCCCAACGGCAAAGCTCGAGAGTTGAAGTACTTTTTGAGAGCCTTTTTTGTCCACGGTTCTCTGGAATCAATTTTCGTTTGCCTTTCGCGTCTTCTACGGTTCAACATGTCCCATCGGTGACCGGTGAGTTGGCTTCGGAAGTATGGAATGTTGAGCAGCGTGTAACAGCGTATAGTGGGGCTTAGGGTTATTGAATAATAAATTTCGGTTTTCGTTACCGGTGAAATGGTACCCGTATTCCACATCCCCCTAATGGCTTTATAATATTTTGAAAAATTAAATACTCATTCCTTTCGGAAGATGACGACACAAGGCAGAAAATGTTTGTGCTTCTTTAAATTCAATAAAGATTAATTCGGGGCATGTACGAGGTGTACAATGAAGTCGAGAATCGAACGCAAGGCCACCATTAATTCCTTACTGATGGATTCCTATTCAAAAAAGCCTGTCTTGCATCATTAATGATATGTCCAGATACGTTTGATATACTTCCACGCTACATAAGCACAAATTATCCAAACATTGACTCACTCGGTGATATACCAATTGTCACGTCCTTTGCAGCGTAACTGCTTCACAGGACGTTAGCAGATATTTACTAATTCAGATTCGAGCAGGCACACGGCTTACTTTAGAGAGCTATGGACAACTGTCGGCTGGGTAACGATACTAACGTATGATGGCTACCCTCTTATTTGCGTCTGAGGCCGTATGCCACAAACTCAATCAGAAATGACGCATGGGCGAGCCCTCACGGATGGCAGACCGTGAACCGACTCAGCATTTCATTAATTGACGCGGGCGCACTTATCTGGTCCGGATCGTAGTAGCCACGTCTGACAGAACGTGGAAAACTAGCCAACGCAATGTGTATTTGCTCCACAATTCCCAGCAGTAAGGGTGATTGCCGATGGCATTGCCGATTAGCCCTTATTATGTGGCCACAGCGATCCAACGAGCCACATCGGTAAACATCGACGAGTCTCGCTAACTGACCGCCGCGCCACACAGTTTGGTGCTTGGTTTTGATTCAGTGTTTAACCAGTGCGTCGTATCAGGCCCAAAATCGGACCGCTTAATTGATGGTACGATGCTTACGCAGCAGACCACCACAATGTAGGTGGTTTGGGATGGCTCATCCGCTCACACTTGAGTGATTGAGTGAGAAAAAGCTCTCCCACTCACGGCATGGCCATTGGCAGTGTCAGTCAGACAGACACATTGCACACAATAATAGTTTGCCTCCGCCAACGAACGATTCGGAAGCCGCGAGGGATTCGCCAGGAGCAACGAAAGTATCCATCAACGGCCACTAAACGTCGTGTAGGGCCGCGAACGACAAGATACTCCGATTTTATGGTACGCAGCAAAAGCATTCGAAGCATAAATATATTTTCGGGCCACCGACCGCAGCCTATTTTCGGCGAACCGTGGTCGTTCGCCCTAAAAAAACGACCAATACCGTGCTGGGCGGGGGCAGTGCGCTGTCATAAAAGTCGAGGATATATCAAACGCAGGACTTTGCGCTGCCGATAATCGCGAGAAACATCTCATCATCAGTCAGCCCCGCGGGATGGTTACAAGGCACTACCAGCCACTGCGCCAAATTTCGATGCTCCCTCATTCCAATATGAGCATGTAAATCGAATCGATGGCTTGTCACAGAAGGCTTGACGCACAACATTCGCCCGGCAGCAAGTGTCGGCACATTAGCCGATAAATCACTGGCCGCGACGGGACGGCGGAACACGAATCGGACTTCGGTTCGAATCGAAAGCTTGATTAATGGAGAGCTTCGAGCCGGTTTGGACTGATTGCCGGAAGCTCGGGAGTTTCCCAATTTCTGTAGCCGGCAGCCCGCTGGAAAAGGATGTTTTTGGTTCACGCAGAAGTCGCCACGCGTTTGGCACGCTAATCGATTCGCTCCGTGTGCGCTGTTAGAACCCGGTTAAAGGTTAGCGGATACGGTGAGCAAATCATTTATCAGTCAATTAGTGGAAGTAGCACTTGCGTGGAGCTCGGGGCTGGTCTTCTCGAGCCTTCGGCTCGCCGAACCGAGCAGCGAGGAGGCGTACTCTAAGTGCTGTCTGTCGGCTACGATCTCGCGGGACATCATTAAAATGTTTACTGCGGAGTGCTTCAGCTGGCAGACGGGAAAAAGCGCACTTGGGATCTCTAGATCTTCTCTGCAGTACTCCAAGTACGCGGGTTAAGGATATCGAGAAGTCGATGCTGCTCGGTCCTTGAGAACTATCTTTTAATGGTCTCTGTTTCCAACAGTTTCTCGCCTGACAATGGACCCGGAGGAATAAAGTCTCTGCAACAAGGATCTCTTTTTATGGATATGAAGGAAACATTCGGGACCTTCAAGAATAATTTGTGACAGTGCCGATTTTTTTAATTTTCACTATTTTACAACACTATCTTCTCATTCTGGTCACCTTTTGTTTATCAATACATTTTATCATCGATCTTCCCGGAAAATGTCAGAATAAGAAAGCAGCTGACTAAATAGTGCAGAGTAGAATATGATTGAACCGATTCCTCGTGATTTATTTTTAAAACTAGTTTTTAAAAATCGATTTAATTTAATATGTTTGGCACACACTTCAAGTGCGGCACGGACCCGGCAACGAAGACTAATGACATAATTGTCCTTCACTCACACCCGCCATAAGTTTCAATTAGTGCGCACTTTTCCATGAGTCATTAAATAAAATGGCCTGAGAAAATTAATCCCATGACGGGAAAAGAAAAGCAAGAAAGCAAAAATGCCCTGATGACGCGTTCATGAGTACCGTTCATGCGCCTGCTGACAGGATTATTGGCAGCTCATAAGATACCGTGGTTTATGGACAACCCGGAACGCCACAAGGTTGCCCATACCATCAACCGGGAACATGGATTGCAACTCGCTGGATACGAACCGTTTGGCTTTTCCTGGGCCAGCGTGACCTTTGAAATGAAAATTTTTCCATGAAGGATACGGAGCGAAGGTAAGAGACGCGAAGGCACGAGAGAAACAGAGAGAGAGAGAGAGCGTGAGAGAGAGATATATATATATAGAAAGAGAGAGAGTTTGGACTGCCGAGGCGCGGTCATAAAAAAAGTTTGCCGCCGTGTGCCACTATTTCATCGTCGCAGCACCGTAGTAATCATAACTCACGTTTCCCGGAGAGTACTTTTCATAAAGCACTGCTAAACCGTCCTGCCGTGTCAATGAACCATCAACCGTCGCCCGAAGGTGAGCAAAAGGACGAACGGGAACAGGTCATCAGTTAAGCCTGTGCGGGAACATTGTTGCCGTATCCTTGATCCAATTCCGTGGCGATAGGCTTTTATGGTCAGCGAGCTCGCCGAGTCCGAACCATGGGCGACCGAAAATCAATTTCTTAATCGAGAGATGAAAAACTTATTCGTACAACACACCCAGCGTACCACAAAATGGACGACAAAAGCCCCAAACAGAGCTGTTAGAGAAGCTTCATCGTCGTTAGAGGGATGAGGAAACCCAGAAAAACAGCCACAGAACGGGTGAGGATAAAATAAAGTAGCTCGCTTACGAATAAATGGATCGAGCTAAGGCCAACGAGAACGTAGAATACAAAAAAAAACTTCGGTGAAAATTGATTGTAGGCTTACACTGAAATTGTCGATTGGCACGACACATTTCCCAAAGGTTCGCAGCAGAATGCTTTTTACTTGGGCTTAGGTCAACTTGATGCACATTAGTTTTTAGTTAGAGCGCCGGCAAAGTGAAGCCACGTAACGACGGTACGATTCCTTCTTTTGCTTCCATTTGAGTGACCTAATTGTGGATAAATAAATTAAGCTTCCGGATTTTATCGGTTTCTTACAATCGGGCAGCTAATCGAGAAGTACGGAGCACTCTATAATTATGCTCCCTTTTGACAGTTACCCTAGTGGCATTTGTATAACAAACTTCCAACCAGCAATCTGTAACATTTAGCGTAATAAATGATTAACAACAATCTAATCCATTCTGCTCTACGAAGACGTTACGTGCAACCAAATTTGCTTAGTAAATGGCAACACAGCTTGAATCCATTGTAACAACCAAATTTGACCAAATCTCAAATTGCACTTCAAATTTTTTTACGCAACGACCGTGCACCGTCTCCCTTGAACGACGTTAAATTAAATTTATGCAAATTAAATTTCGTTCACACATCGCCGCCTTTTAATGCAATTTTGCGATCACTAAACTGCACCCGAGGGCAATGGCCAAAACGGAGTCTAGTAATTCGATCGGCGACCGACAAATCAATTGGGTTTTTCGCGAACTAAATCGAATGCATCATCGCCGCTCGGTGTGTCGTGCTCTTGAAATAGTTCCGGAAGTGCCGTGAGTCTGCACTGCCAATTGGCACCATGATTGGCATGATGCGATGGCTGGCTGCAATGGCACACTTTGCGAAAACAAAGAAATCGGATCATATGGTAGCGTGCGGCGCAAACATAATCATGCACCACTGAATGCATTATTCAGAGTTGACCAACCCCTAATTCGATTATTCGCCGCTGGTCTTCCATGTGGAGTTGGTTTCTCAATCCTGAAGCTCGACTAAGTCAGGATCGCCTGCCTGTCGGCTATGCAGTGGCCGGTGCTCCCTTCGCAGCACACTAGGAACTGAACGCCTCGTTTGCCTAATGCAAGGCGACGTGTTCCGGTTCCTTCCGGAAGGCTCCATGTTAGAGTGATAACGAAGGTGTGATGATAACGGAAAGATACCACATTCGAGGACATCCTTCGAGGCAGGCGCACCACACCGAGGGAATCGTTTTAAATAATTTAATTTCAAACACACCCGGGTCCCCTGGCCGGACCCCGAGGGCCAGAGGCTCCCGGTTTTCTGCCGACTCTTCTAATGTTTAAGCAAACATGGATAATGAATAAAAGGTCTGATGTGTGTGGCTGTGGGTCCACCACGCCCGGCAGAGTGTGAGTCCTCCGGCAGTGGTGCGACATCGGAACAGTGATCCAGCTCGTTTCTCCGTTTTTTTGTCAATCGACGATTTCCCGGAACGCGCCTGGCAGTTGCAGGACCCAATAAAACTTTTGTAATTAACAAATATGGAAAATCTTTTTGCCGTCCACATGTTTTTGTTTCACTCTAAACAATCAACCCCAAAGGCAGGAGTGGCAATATTTCGTACAAACATCGAGGTTCGTTTCTGTCCTGCTGGCTACAAGACCATTCTGGCATTCGTTTCCTAAACAAACCAAGTCCGAAAACTCCGCCGTTGGGCACTTAGTGACGGTACTTTAAAACGAGGGGAGAACATCGGCGAGTCCCAAAAGTTTCGGTGTTTTTTTTTTGGTTTTCCATAATTAATTATGTACCGAGTGGAGGACAGCCTTCAAAATCACGATCCGGCCACTGTTATTGAATTATTAAAGCATATTAAGGCAGTCCCTCCACCGGCAGAGGTAGGCATCCCAAAAAGGCTCGTAATTAATTGCGAATGCTTGCGGTTTTTGGGGTGCTTTTGAGGCGATTTCAAGAATGTTGGTCCCATCCACGGTGGGTAATGCTTTTAAAGTTCCGTCTAAGGTGGAGTGACAACGGCAGCACATCTGGCAGTGGGTGCCATCGGTTGCCCACGGGTTGCCATCGGCCGGACGGGACCGGCAACAGGATCGATACCACTCGGTGGATACCACTGCGTGGATTAGGAAACCGGAACGAATCGAAGAAAAGAAAGCAAAACATTAATGGCACTTTGCCGAAACTTTGGTATCCATCATAATAATATCGATTGGTCATCGTCGCTTCCGGCGAGAACCGCCCGCTACATTGTCGTAAAAGGTCAAGGTGAACCAAGGTCTGGGGCCGAAAGTCTTGCCCTTGCCCTTGAGTGCCGGCTGCGTGCGAGTTATGATTGGAGCGAGCGAAGAACCAACTTCCTTACACAACTCATCTGAAGTGGTGGAGATGCTTCAGCTATGAGTTGCCAAATTGGCTGGGTGATAGTTCAAAATCATGAAACCGGAATCATAAACAACAGTTATCTTGTGGCGCTTCCGTCAGGCAGCGCGATCGATTCAAGGCGTTCCTGCCGGACCGCTTTGGGTTCGCCCCTTTTTTGTTTAAACCGGAACCATTATCATTTACACAACTCAATATTTGTTGAAAACGAATTAATAACATAATGAAGTTTTAGGTAGAGTTTAACTCCTCACAGTGCTCGGATAACGACAAAACACACGAAATAGAGAAATTAGAAACTGTTTAGCGTTAGGTTGTATAGCAAAAAACATTCATCATTAATTTCCCGCAGGTCTTGGCGAATAAGCCGCAGTATGACCATTTAATTGCCCTCGAGGCATTTTATCGGGGCCTAGCGCAAGTCAGCCAGCCTGCCATAAACTGGACACCAGACTACAGCCCGAAAACGGAGAAAAATCTGCCGCTTCAAAGTCAAAGCGACCCTTTCTCGCCATTACGTTTCGCACATTGCGCCTTGATGAATATGTTCACTCACTGTCCATTACGACGACCAGCCTCCGAAAGGATGTAAAGCTCCGAGCGGCCAAGATAATAAACCGATCTTGACTTAAATCGTGAAGCAAACTGCTTGATCGCTCAACTACGGAGCGGTGATAACTTTTCAACTCGGTACATGATTTCTTTCCGGCAGTCCCAAGATATCCCCCCGGGCGTTCGCAATCCGGAATTCAGGTTTTGTGCTATGCTTTTCTTTACAACATTTCGATTACGCCTCTCGTAAAAGGCGCCCAGGCAGGGCAGCTTTCAATTTTCCCGACCATTCATTTACCGGGACGAGGTCATAAAATACGGCCCTTTTTTACTGCCTCCTATTTTGAGACCCTAGGGGCAACGCGGCAACTCCCATTGCATGAAACAATCATTTCTTTACGCAGCCAGCCCGCGCGCCACATCCTGCGGGCTCTGATGTCATGCATTCGAACGATGATAATCATCACAAAGTAACATAAAACCGCCCCGTTCCACATGTGTCTCGCGCAGCGGCAACGATAAATTTGGCCGCAAAAGGATCACACCGTGCCGCAGTGTGAAACGAAATGGCCCGAAATTTGTCTACAGGCGCCGTTGATCCGTTTCACTGCACACACCATTGGCCCACCGGGCTCCGGGATCCGGAATAAGAAATGAAAAATGGCCCACGGCAATGACGAGCCCGCGGGAACAACGTTGATCGCGCTTTCAGTAATCCACTCCGTTCGCCGCAACGTGCTTTAGGGAAATCAATCCCCACCGAGCCACGGTATTCCGGTTCCTTTCCGCCGGTTCTACTGTAAAACCTCCGGTCACCGGGTGCCATAAGTCAACCGATCCCAGTGGCCACCCGAACCGGCTGTTATCACATCGTGGGTTAAGGACTATAAAACCGCTGATAATTACGGTGGCCACACTCATCAGTCCGCGGTCGGCAGATCGCGGCAGAACCCCTCATAAACTAAAGCACGGGCTGCCGCGGCCGGGCTTGCGGTCTTAAATGCAAACGACGGTGGCATTAAAATCGGTTAAGCGAAGCATAAAATGTTAACTTTGGAACGTGCAACCGAATTGCGTTCATAAATATTTATCATTCACTTAGGCGCGCGTGATGTGCGGTGATCCACCGCAGCTTCCTGTCGTTAAACCCTCGAGGGCGGCTGCACAAAAAACGGGCACAGGGGGCCAAAAAGCCCACGGCATAGCGGGACACAGTGTGACGTGTGTGTTTTAATGCCCACCGGGCGGTGGTGTACATGTTTTCTAGTTTGATGGCGGATATCGATTTATGGTAACGCTGAGAGAAGCAAAAATAAAAATATTATCCTTGCTTTGGGGGTGTCAGAGTTACAGCGGGCTTAGCATGGCGTTCATTCAGTGAGGAATCAGTGTGGCGCAGTTTCTAATATTGAGGTTTGCAAATATGCTTATTCCAATTTCCTGTTTCTACCATTTCAGATTTTACACAACCAATCTACGAGCATATCGAAAACCCCCCGAATGGCGTACGGGACGGACCGCCGAGCAGGACGGAACGTTTGCATGAAAGTAAGGGGCCGCATTACGTAGACTAAGTCAATGGCAACACAAGATAACAATAACAGATGATTCTCGACGGTGATCTTACTCTCAACAGTTAGTAAAAGTAACACCTTTGCCCATACCCTCGACAATGCCCTTTTCGCTTACGGCCTAAACCCACTGATTGCGTAAACAATGCCGAGCAAGCTATTCTGGGAGTACGCTAAACATAAGTACATTATGATGCCGAGAGCAAACCACGGGCGCTAACTAATGCATGCACCAAGAATAGATTCATTAAACCTATTCGCAAGACTTTAGCTGCGGACGATGAATAATTAGTTAAACAGCGCAGCTAAAACACGAAGAAATCACTAGTCATGGTTCCAAGAAACGTGGGCATGTTATCACGGTCCTAAAATAGTTAGATAACAACCCACACACCGTCTCTTTGCGCGATGTTAACATCAAACCCCAAGGGTAGCTCTCCGTTAATCCACACCCTTGACTGCGTCGCTGTTAATCGGATTGAACAGTTTGAAGCATTTCGAAACGAAAATTGAAATACGGGTCCACGGATTATGGGACCACGACCGACGGTAATGAGTTTAAAATGAAGCATTTCGGGGACCTCAAAAATGGCAAACCACCACCATTTGGAGAGCAACAGCCGTACGTGATTGTTTATTGCCATAAGCTTCGCATAAGCCCCGAATATTGATGAGCAAAGAAGTCCACTGTTGTTGCTTCTGAGCTACGGTACATTTTGCTTCAATTTTTCAGAAAACATGCCCGATGCCAGACGAGGGTATTCCTGGCGGTCCCTCGACTGGCGGTGGCGGTGCCAGTGCCCGAAAGGATTTCCTAGAAATATATCAGCATTATGACGGCTTATGCAAACATGGGTCGCCCCGCTGGGGAAATCTAACATGAAGGGTCCATGTTGATGCTGTGCGTCCCTTGCGTAACTAACCGGCACTGTAAGGCTCCGCCCGGCCCGGGTCTGCCACGGTGAAATGTTTTCACATTAAAATGTGGTAGCATCGGGTTTGCAATGTTATGAAACACAACGGAGCAGATGTAGATCATAGTGTTACAATCGACCTATAGGCTACGGCAATCGAAACCAGATTGGCTTGGTCGTGTTGGGCGCGCAGTAATAAAACCATCAGAAGCCATGCAGGCCGTACCGTACTGTGTCAGTCTAATGACGTCTAACGTTGTTGATGTAGTTTAAATATGAGCTGACAAGATGCTTGTCGAGTAACACAGGCATGCGATTGCAGATTGAATCATCCTGGCTTAAGACTGTCATAGGTAAACATAAATATTATAACACAAATCTTGGAGCACAAGTTCCGCTTAGCGTGACGTGCAGATTAGGAAAATGTCACTATCGACGCACACGAGCTGGACGGTGCCATCATTTGCTGCTTGACTTCCTAAATGGCGGAAGACGTTGGTAGATCGTGAATGGCATCGATTGACTCATAAAATCGTCGCTAACGGGCCGCTATTTGGTCGTCAATAAACCTACTGTCGCTGCTACTGCTATCAGCAACTTTATGAGATACTAATAAGGGTAGGTCAGCGACTTTGAGATTGAGCTCCAATCATCCCGTCAATCGACAGTGCAAGTGGAGAAACCCGTGTGTGTTACACGTCGTCGGGCAATTAGCGGCCATAAACGCCGCTCTGTTCCGATATCTTGCCAGTGAGGTGGCATATAAAGTAGCGTGTCGTTCGCAGCGCGCACCACTGATTCCGAGGGTTTTGCTGTCGAAAATGGTGGCCAAAGTGTTGTTTGCCGTCGCACTGTGTCTATCGCTCGTGGCCGGAAGTCGTAAGTGGAACTGCTAAATCTCGGTGGGCCGTGAGGGTTAAGTTCTATCGCTGGTCTCCATCGCCAGATAGTTTGCCGCGTGCTGTAGGTACCGAAACGAAGGGAAACCGAATCGTCGGAGGGTACGATGCGAGCGCCGGCCAGTTCCCGCACCAGGTGAGCTTGCGGCGGCCACCAAACTTCCACTTCTGTGGCGGATCGATCATCGGGCCACGCTGGATCCTGTCGGCGACGCACTGTACCACCGGGATGTCACCGGCCAACCTGAACGTGTACACCGGAAGCGTGTCGCTCTCGTCCGGTGGCGTCTACTATCCGACAATGCGCATCGTCAATCATCCACTGTACGACGCGGCCACCACCGAGAACGACATCAGTCTGATCCAGACGGTGAATCCGATCGTGTTCAACGCCAACACGCAATCGATCGGTCTCGGTTCGTCGTACATTCTGTCCGCCACGGGGGCCACCATTTCCGGCTGGGGTCGTTCCAACGTAAGGATGCGGTTCCTTAAAATTATGGAAAATTATTTGCTTTCATTTTTTATATTCGTTATCCGGTCTCCGGACTTGTCTTACCATTCTTGCGCTAGACGATGGACAACGAAGTGGCCCAGGTGTTGGACAACATGCAGTGGTTGACGGTGAACATTCTCACGATGGCACAGTGTTACGAGGAGCGCGAAGGATCGAACAACATCTTCGACAACGTAATGTGTGTGTCGAGTCCGGAAGGGCGTGGTGCCTGCTCCGGGGACTCGGGCGGGCCACTAACGTACGACGGTCAGGTGCACGGTATCGCGTCCTTCGTGCGAGTTCCTTGCGCAACGGCCGTCTCCGACGTGTACGAGCGGGTTTATTCGCATCGGTCGTGGATCACGTCGGTCATCATGTAATTGTGACACTCTCGGTTAAGTTTGTAGCAAAAATTTAAAAGCCATACACCAACCGAATTACCTGGACTGCGTGAGTTTGTGAAAGAAATCTAACGTCACAACGCTACACATTCGACTTGACTGTCACACTTGTTCTCAGAAGAGTGATTGTAGAATGGAGAACTCCTTTGATTCTCGTGAAGTCAGTCTTGGGCTCATGTTTGGAACATTGTCAAAGCTATTCAAATGAGGCTGTGCTTTTGCTAAGTATAAGTTTCTACGTTTAAATTTTCAACACCCCGTATGATAGATAATAAAGCTTTTGAGATATCCCATGTATGCTACGGATAGCGTTTTGTTGCGTCGTGTCCAATAAATATATTACATTTTTGTAACATTTCAATTGAGTAAGGTCACCAGTGGGCGCAGCCAACGAGGTTATCGGCGTTCTTTCCGACCCCACATGCGCTCCACATGCTTGGAAGATACACTCTGATTGATATGGTCAACTATTTTCTTCACATTCCATTACAGTGACGTTCGTCCTCAAAATGCCCCCTAGCCCAGGCCGAAGGACCAGCTCATGGTTCAGAAGTGAATATCCTACGTATCAGAGCGGAAAGGGGCCTAGCCGAGGGAGGACATTCGAGGGACGATCCTTCAACCGGGCCCAAAACAAATCATCCCTCTTCGTAATTGACAAAGGAATACGGGACTACGGGACGGAGCGCTGAACGCTCTTCGGAGAGTAGCTTGGCAAACAGTGCAAAAAAAAACGGAAGGTAAGACCAGCACAACAAAATAGATGTTAAGGTAGCCCGCCCGTCTTATCAACCTTCATCAAGTGAAGTTTAACGAACAGAAAGGATCGGGCCCCGCTTACATTGACTTTTAAAATATGCAGAAGGATTTTCTGAAACAGGACAGGAAAAGGTTAAGTAAACAGAACTCAAAAAGGGACTTCTAACTCACTGGCGACAAACGCAGCTAGCGATGGCACCATCATTAAACACCATAAACCGATTAGAGGCCCACCTTCGGTTGCCTTCTACACGACACGGCCCACCTAATGGGTCAATAATTATTCCCATCTGATCTTGATTCACAACCGAAAGCGAGCAATCAGCGCGGAACATCGCTTAAATGAGACACCTGTTGCTACTACTGCGACTGCCGGAGCACAAACCATTACAATAATTGGCGTTTTGGCAATGACGACAACACGATCCACTCCTCGCATTTGCGAATGTAACTGCCTACATCGTGTATGGGGCTAATTGTTTGGTGTTTGATTTGATGAAGGACACAAGGGATTATACATATTTTAAAACGTAAAGTTACACCGTAATACTTTAACCAATTGATCATAGGATTAAAAAACTAACGACTTTTATGGCGATAATCAAGAAGGAAAAAAACAGATAATTCATTTCCCTGACCAAACGTTTAACTTGCGAAAACTCAGCCCATCTGTAGGCCATCGTAACCGTAATCCTGTCTTTTGCTGTCGTGATGATTTATGTGGCTGCCGCCGACCAGCCACAATCACGGGGGATGGCCATCCGTACCAATTCGTTTAAGCTTTTGAAAAACGATTCCAACATCAACGGGCCCGAGAAATCTATCATGCTTCCACCGTCGGAACAGAAGTCAACCATCAAACCGGTCTCTCGCCAGCAGTTCGATTGTGCTATCATTGCCTCTAGTTCTCTGAGAATCAATGCCGCTCATTGTGGCCCACTGGCGCACGAAAAAAAAATCGTCCGAGGCCGAAGGATCCATTGGGGATACCAAAAACACGTCCACATGTCTCGAGAAGGAGTGCATTTGATGGCAGGATTGATGATAAGGACATGGAATAATGAACGTGGAATGGTCCCGGGAAAAAAACGATTCCCTTTTTCCCTATAGTACCTTATGCTTACTTGTTTTTTTTTCTTTCTCTTCAACAATCTTTTACGCTGTCTCTCGGGAGCTGCACGTGAGATTGATTGATTCCCGTGCCAGGGTTGACTCGTGCAAAAGAAAATGTGTAAACCGACAATCGACGACGACCGATAAAAAGCCAAACGATGTCGGGGAACCGGGAAAAATCGGTCCATACACACGAAAGCAAACGAAAAAGCTCAAAAAATGGATCACTAATGGCTTTACAATGAAAATTTTGCGCAAAATACCTTCACCGGAGCGGATGAGCGATAGTGTAAACTTCGATTAGAACCACTAAGGATAGCAAGTTTGCAGAAGGAGCTTAGCATCTCAAAGAAAGTGGTTCCGGGAAAATTGATGCTCAAGGCCAGTCCAGGCACTGAAAACACTGGCGACTGGCGCATAAACGTCAACGGGGATCGAAGTGAGGATGGCAGAATGGGGAAACCATCAACCCATGCACCCAGAACGTTCCCTACGGATCGATCCGAATCCAGTTCCACCATTCTTTCGTAACCATAGTGCTTTGAGCTGTACCATCCGCCTTTTTTCGCCCTGTGGTAGTAAGCAATGCATTCGACGAGTGATCGCGCTCCCTCTTTGCGGTGCAGTCATCGTCTTTGGAAAAACAATCTCCGTTGACAGCCAATTCAAATGGACGGTATGTGAGAGCAAAAAGAAAAACTCACTTCACCACTATAAACACACCGCAAAAGCTCATCCGCTGCCGGATATGCGAAAACGATGAGCGGAAATTGTTTACAGCACATGCTCGCACACTCACACACAGACGAATCTTGACCTTGGAAGAAAGAACCCATTCGGAACACAGGAAGGAACGTAAGGATTAGACTCCAGAGTTTTTGGGTCGGAAGTTGAAAATTTTCCACCCAAAGAGCAACATTAGAAAAACGATGCTTTCGGCGACTGTCGGGGGAATTGTCGATTCCGACCCGGTACGCTCGGTTATCGATCGGGTGTACCGGTTCGGCCCTATTGACTGACGACCCTCACTCTGGCCCGGGTCGGAATTGTCACAGAGTTCGAGGTCGAGGTTAGATTATGGTCTCCATATGGCCGGCAGTAAATACCGTGGAAGATGGTTATTACTCCCTAATCGCTAGCCATTACGATTAGGAAGGTTCGTTAATCATAGCCGATAGCTAAGGAAGATTACTAGTCAAGGCACGTGCCCTAAAATAATGTCATTTTTTTAAACATAATTTCCTAACAAATCATGGAGTGAATTTGGATTAGTCTGACAAAAATCTACTAAAAAGCACTAGAAGTACATACCGAAGAGTTTCCCAATTTAAAATAGTACAGGAGAACAGAGCACTTGAAGTGCGCCTAAATGTAGGCAGTTTGTATGAAGATTAGTCCCAAAATTATGCACAAATGTTTCGAACATGTTTTCGAACTCATTTGAAGTTACTTATCGAAAATCCTGTACGATAAAAGACAAAATGGTTAGGAAAACGTAATTAAAACAGTGCAGGATACGCAACATCCGTCTTTGCCATTAGGTAGAACACTTTGAGGGAAACATACCAAGGCAAAAGTGAGACGCCGAAGGGTCCGTTATCATCAAGTGAATGGCGTTCATTAACACATTGCACAGACTTGAAGCATGCTGACGGCCGCTTGCAAGAATCGCAATAAAGGTGCAGTGAATCACAGCAGTCGCGCGCTTAATTAACTAGTCCATTAGAATTAGCCAAGCGAAAGAGGCATCCTCTGCCACCCATGTCATGGGCAAACAAATCTGCTACTGGCAAGGTTAGCGTTTGCAGTAATTGCAGTTTGTTTGAATTCTGCTATTCCTGCAACGGAATGCAACCAACTTCGGCAGGCAACTGCTTGGGCACGCAGTTTTCGGCAACGCGGTTCGGGGACCAAAACCGGTAATCGAATTGGCACCGCAGCCTGACGGCCCGATGGAATGCCCACTTTGAAGTCTCGAGCATACCGAAACGTGAACAAGGATGGGCTTTACGCTGGTCAGAGGTAGCAGGAGTGTGCGTTCTACATAGCAGTATCGCCATTTCGCGATCACCTTTTACGATGCAATCGATTTCTACCCCATGTCCGCGTCGGTGTCGTGATGCGTGATGCATACGGTGGGCCTGAATGTGTGCAAGCACACAGATGGAGCCCGCACCCATATTGGTTTCGCTAACGGAGCCATATTGGCTTTTAAATTGTGAGGTTTTCCGGGTTCTGGCGTTACCGTGGGTTTTGGGTGTGAGATGGGCGTCAAGCGGGAGTTCCAAGTGAAGCCGGCGAGCATTTCGTGGGACCAATGATTGCAATGATCTGATCGGATTATAGCGATAGAAGCTGTTTATGGTCTCTGTTGGCCCATTTGCATAAAACTGATACGGCACGTTTAAATAAAAACCAAATAGTATAAGCATGAAAATACCAATCATCGACGTAGAAAAGACGTCAGTTTAAATAAAATCGCAGTGTACAAACTTACTACCATCATTCAAAAACAAAAGTTCTTCCGAACAAATATTAGTCAGAAACGGGTATACGACGGGCGTGGAATTCTGCGAATGTGAAGATACCATTTAAAAATTCGCAGAACATGAAGCAAACTCTTGCGCTGGGTGAAACATTACTTCGTTACACAAACTTTGATGAGCTCAGGAAACTTTCGTCGCATCGCGCAACATGATTCCCGGAGCACGCTAAATAGTAATGGCGACAGCGCCGAAGACGACAGCCACCATTCTGTGGAATGCAAAGTTATTTGCCCAAAAAAGGGAACACGAAGCTTCTCGGCGAAGACTCGAATACGTTGTAATAGAATATTTTCATCGCACTTTCCACGAAAGTTTCCCCCACAAATCTTCTCGAGTCGGGACACCACTAGCCGAGTACAGATAGAGCATCTGGTCTACGCAGATACTGCTGGATGGTAAGATTTTGATTTTGGAGCACTCAAATTAGAGCTTTTCGCAACAGATCGAGCGAACTAGCATACTAACTACCCAACTAGTGGTCACAGTCTCTGTTCAATACTGCACATCATCGTTTGCAAAGTATCTTCTGACAAGTGAAGAAAATGGCCACAAGATGGTTCTATTGAAGTCATCAAATATCGTATTACAATTTCAGTTCGAAGCAACAAACTATTGGAGGAACTAGTGTAGTATATTGCCATAGAGAACCGAGTTAATTGCCCCGAGTGAGAGCGGTTTGCTAGTCGGAAAATCTCTACACAGACGGGGCCGCGAAACCTCACCCTCATAAATCAGCTCATTACGAACGCTGACACACGAACACGTCACACATAATTTAAATAAATGAAGACAAATGATGGCATCTTCGAAGCGCCAGCTCGCGGCCCGGCACGCTGCCGCCCGAATCTGGTGAATCATTTGTTCAGCAAATATCATCCATCAAGCGGCACCAGCGGCGCCCAAAGATGGAAGAAAGCGACCGGAGATAGGGGTTATTGCAGAAAGTAAGATTATGCAAATTAGCAGCCTCATGCTTTTGCGCTCCTTTTTGCAGCTTGAAAGCATGTCTCGCTCCTAATGAAAGATCATAAAGCCGCGCGCCAACGCCTAATGCCTTTGGAGAACTGCTCCGACAATCAATACCTCATCCAACTGCAGCAGCAGCGCATCTCATGATGTCACACGAACCCCATCACCATTTGTCGGCGGTTTGCGCAAGCACATTGACGCACTTCCGACGGCAGAGAGAGCATAATGGCGCAACCGATCCGCTCGCTGTATAAATAACGAGCGGTACCGTGTGCGAAGTACGAAGAGGAAGAAACCCTTCGCCGTTCACTCATAATCATAATCCTTGCCGGTGTCCCGATTTAAGTCATTTCCTTCGCCAGGACCTCATCTTCCGGTAGGGATTGGCTTTTTTTTATTGGTTGATCCCACACTCTCGAGATTAGTCCGACGGTGTCGACGGTGTCGGAGGCGAGCCGGAGCCTGTCATCAATAAATCGAACAGCGAACAGCAATCAAATATTAATGGGATTACACGGCCGTCGCCGCTTCTGCCGGGGGTGGTAGGCCGTACGATGGTAGACGATAAAATAATTTCATCATTTATTATTTATCGCACCGACGGCCGAACCGCTGGCTTGTACGAACGTGCCACGACTGTTTAACCGTACCGAGAACCGATAAGAATGGGTGGAGAGAGAACAAAACCGCCCTCCCCAACTGAAGCAGTATTAGGAAGCCATTTTCTTGGTGAAGAAGCCATCCTTTGACGGGGCGACCTCGGCACGCGGAGGCCATGATGTACATTCTCCTATACGCCGGCAGGCTTGCGTGTAGATAAAGTGATAAGTTCTCATAAGATTAGGCGAGCAATTGCTGCGCGCATCGCGTTAAAATGCCACCGCGCCAGGGTTGTGTAATTTTCCGTGCGAAATAAGCTACTTCCTGGCCCTGGGAGTATCTTCATTAGCACCGGACGACGGCACTCAGTGCGCCATGTTTAGGCAACAGAAACATCAACAGTAAGAAATGACGGGCTGTTTTTTCATAGGAAAAATGTAAAAAAGAAAGGAAGTGGCTAGAAACTAAAAAAATGATATTATTTATTAATTCTATGATTACGGCCTCATTTATTCAACACAACTGATAAACATGCTGCTCAACCTGCTCAACAAAGGAACGTTAGTCGCATGTCCAATGTTCAATTACATCAAGACTAATATCGTAAAACAAAATCGTTTGTTTTTATCAAAAAAAAAGATGTCCACTTAATTTATGTGTACTCTTGACACAATCGCCTTGCAATTGACACAAATTATATCAGAAAATTATTGCACTTTCTTAGGATTACACATGCACCGATCGTTCCTCGATCGATTGGCGTTAACGGTTTCGTTGAAGATAACCGAAACCCGTTAGCATTTTCATCCAATTAGTTGGGAATGCTGCAGCAGAAAGAAAAACGACACCGAAACGGAATTGAACTCGGGGTGCGGTCGAGCATCAATCAATTTCAGATTTCATTTTCGTTATTGCACGCCATGACCTGGGTGAACGCGCAAAGGCACTAACTTTTCCGAAGCACCCAGGTCCAGGTCGTCCATCAATAGCCGCGATGGGCAATCCAACGAATTATCATAGAATTTCCATAAACGATCATCGCCCAAAAAAGAAACTGGAAAGCAGAATTTTCAACGACGAACCGGTCAAGTGTTTCATCCGCAAGTTTCGCTCAGTAATCGAATTTCCGGCGAGCGCCGGGGTGGCCAAAGTCCGTGCGAGTAGCACCTCACGTTGGACGTTATCGAAAAGAATCCTTCGTCACTCCCACTCATCGTATGACTTCCACTGGCTCCATGACCAAACATTTCCAGGGCACAGTTTAAACTTTTTTTATTTGCTAAAGACCCTTCAATCTCTGGATGCGGCACTTCACCTCAACAGCAGTGGCGGGGCGAAAAAATCTCAGGAAACCATTTTTCAACTGACAACGGCACGATCCGATTGAAGTGAGATTTATCTAGGGCGTCCATCCACCACCTACAGCCGTGTCTGAGAGGATGAACTTTTCCAATCCCAACCGAGCCGTGAGTATGTGAGTTGAAATATTGACTAGAAGGTGGTTTTGCGAACCCAATCAATCAACGGATGGTCTTCTGGTAGTGCACCGTTGGCACGTGTTGACACCGATGGACGGTTTGTCGTCGTAGCCTTTGAGGCAGCCATTCAAGCCCAGCTTCATTGCTCGGTTTCACGATACAGCCCAGAGCAAGTTTGCCCCGGAACCGGATCTGGCAATTTCAAAAGCACCTGTTCCGGTTTCCGTGGTCTGCCAGGTAACCTCAAGCATTCCCACGTTGACGGTGGGTGTGTGTGAGCGACTAGCAGCTCACATCAGCTGACAAACAAACAGATCCTGAATCTGTTGTGAGAAAAACGGACACTAACCGAGACCTTACATCGTTGGGTATCTTCTTGAGTCACATACGCTTTCGTTTGGATCAACATCACTGGACCATATTCGAACAATGAGGTCCGGACTTTCGTCACATTTAATTACACCCGGGGGATGTTGTCGTTAGCACGGCTACCAACGAACGTCAAGTCTCCGGTCCAATCACAACAAAATCCCTGCGAAGGCTCGCCTGATCTCACCCGACTGAGTTACAACGGCGCTCCCCAAATCCGCAGCCAATAAGAGCTATCCGGTTGCGCTGGACTGATGGAATTCCAACCTTCGTTGAGCTGCATCTGCTGGTGCAACTTTGTGACACGACCACGGACTAATGCAAGAACAACCTCATCACCAGGGCAGGGCATCGGAGTCCCACCCCAAGTGAGCCACTGCCCCGCTTCACTATTTTACGGTCATCTCACATTACCACTTAGGAGCGCCCCAGCAGTGGCGTTCGGCGGTCAGCTGAGTTTATGGTACGGCGTCTCAGACACTTTGCCCCCGAAAGGTGCGCCAGGGGGCCCCGCTCGATGCAGACCAGGGAACTGGAACCATAATCACGGCACGTTCCGAGTTGGTGTACACGCCATCAGCAGCACCAGCAGCATCATGTTTGACAGAAGGGCTACCGAGAGAAGATTGTAAGTTTTATCGTCCAATCCACGGCCACCAACGGTTCGCTCGCTGGCCGAGCTGTAAATTTATGGCAAGATATACAGCAGTGGCGAAGAAAGTTTCGCCGGGCAGTGGCAGTAAAATCTCCGAAGCAAACGATTACGCCGTCCGTCGGCCAAGGGTCACTTTGCCTGCCGAGCGGGTCATCTCCGAGGGCAACAAAATCTGCATTGCCAGTGCCTCTTGTTGTGTTGGCGCCGTCGGTTCTGAATGAAGAAGTGCTGCAGAGGTCAATTAACCAGCCTCCGGTCCGGCTATCCGTGGATGCTGTTGGCCACTGCTGATTGCTGCAAATCACCCTGTTTGTGGCCATAAATTTATGGTGTCATTGGAATGATCTGTTTGGTGAATACATTTATTCCCAAGCGTAAAATTTGATCCACTGGCGGGGGATTTTTGAAGTCAAAGTCAGTTTTGGGGACGTAAAATTCCACTGAGGACCTCGCAACTTATGTCTACCTATTATCGGTACGTCATAAGGTATAAAACAGTAATCGAGCGTACTAAAGCTGCTTGATGGGGTGCCTTTTTACGATCAAATCTCGGTCGAAGTTGTGCAATTCAAATGGAGCGCACCATTTACACTACATTAACGTGCGTTACTGTTCTTCAGAGATTTAAGGACATTTTCACCACCCAAAATTGTTACAGCCTTCAAAATGGGCAAATGCTTAAAGCAGTGTGAATAATCGTAAAATGCAGATTTGTCCAATAGATGGCGCATCAAAGAATGGGCGTTTGTGTTGTGACACTCTCACGCCATCAACATACTCTAAACGCACACGGCTCACACAATACAACGAGCAACATAAAAAGAGAGTCGTGTCGATCGTGAACATCATGTCGTTATTAGAGCGAAAAGTTGGAATCGCTTTACCTGTCGTCTAGAACCAGAAGTATGTGATCTATTTATGAACTACCAAAGGTTAATTAAAATCGCTATAAACAATAATTTAACATTTGTTTCAATTTCAACAACTTTGTCTGATTGAATAGATCGAAATAGCAAAAATAAATATCACCAGCACCCGGTTTTCTTTATGAAAATGTTTCATTAATGAAAGCTAAACGTTGGAAGGTTCAGGATTTCAGAGCTGCAGCATTTTGAATAAAAATCTTTTCAGGTTTATCTATATGTAACGTGAGTCTTCTAACTTTCTATTCATGCGTGGTCTGAATGGTCATTAGAGAACAGTAAGCATTTTGAAGTATTGCTTTGTATCGAAAGTTGCTCTCGCTGCTTGTCCAACATTGAGAACTATTGTTTGGTACTGTATCCCCTTAAGTTTCAAGTGATTTCCCTGAAGTTGCTCAACTCACAGAGGAACTGAAGAGCGTAACTTCGAAAGCACCGGGAACCACTGTCCATTCTGTTCCATCTTGCAACGGTGTCTATTCGCTAATGTAATTACAAAACTGGCCGACCTACGTGTCGTGCAATCAGAATAAAAACGGCACATTCATGTTCAGTTCGGTTAGCCCTGTTCCTCTAAAGGCTGCTCCGCTAATGTTGTGACTCACAGCGTGTTAGTTCCCGACCTCCCGAAACCCCACTTCCCAGAAAGCCAACTGCTGCCCATTAATTTCACATTTCACGTTCCTAGCCCAGTTTTGCTGGAAAGAGAAAGAGAGAGAGAGAGCGAAAACGACACGCTTATCTGACAGCTAAATCGCCCTGACGATGAACGTACGGGGCAGTGCTGGTCCCCCGATGGGACACTGTCAAGGAATCTGTAGTGAATCTGGCTCCGCACGACGGCAGACTACTAGAAGCTACTAGCGTACCGTAGGGCCGAGTCGCGAAGGTTTTTCCGGAAATGACCTATATAGAAGCGAGTGCACGTTCGGTTGCAACCCGATTACAGAACTCCCGATGCAGTGCCCTCGGGGAGGGTTCTAGCGTCCCAAGTGGGCCACATAAATCGTTGCTTACTGGAGCTTAGCGTAGGCACCATTGACGTTCACTCTAAGCGGGCCTATAACCATCAGCGGTTCGCCTCGCCGCCCTCGTACGGTGCAGTGACGCTGCGTGTACTTTACACCTTGGACGACTTAATTAAATATTCGGATCCGGTCCGTTTTCGTCCCTTATGGCCACTACTTTGGCATGCAAACGCTGTACGTGAGAAAAAGTTTCCCTGCTTGAAGAAACCCATCATCGGTGGTGCTCCGTCCGTGGCAGCTCGCTCGGAATGGGCGCTACGTTTTTTGCCCTGGTTCTACGGCACGCTCATGCGAGTGCCAGTCAGCTGGAAGATAAGAATCGTTTATCCTTGAACACGTACGACCGTGGAGGATGCCAAGCTTGACGCTTCGGCTTGTGCTTGTCTGTCGGTTGTCAGAAAAGGATAAAAATGCTATGACAATGAATATTTATTAATTGATATCCGTCTTCTGCGCAATACAGCGTTGCCTTGCATGGCACACTGCCTTTAGGAGCGTTTGTGGATTAAGTGACAACGGACGTTGCTATCCCAGCGCCTTCATGAGTTCGATTGACGTTGTCACTTCTGATTGATCTACTCTCATAAGAATGGATGAAATGACTCGATAGTTTGCGTATAGAACAAAATAACTCACAATTGAACATAAATTATGCTTTTTTGATATAAATCTATCTAAAAATCGGATACTAAAAGAATGATTGTAGAGATTTTATCATATCTTTTTAATTTAACGCCAATTTCTATTATTGATCGATCCATTTGTTTATTGATGCTTTTTCGATTTCTATCTTTACAATTAAGAAATTATTATTTGTGTGAGAGTAAACCGGTGAGACTGTATCAAAGCAGCGTTAGTTTGAGCTATAGAACATCTCTTCATCATATCCTGAGATGGTTGATATAGAACATCTCTTGTGTATCATCAAAAAAGACGGTTCCATCATAGTCATATTAAGTCTCAGTAAAACGCCACACTAAAACGCCGCTCAGCGGTGCGGGCTTAGTTTCCGTATGCCCGTTTCACCCGCCCGCGGTGGCCACAAGTAACGAGAAAAAATCTCGGGGGAAAATGTGATGATTCAATAATTTCAAACCCCAGCGCACTTGTTCGCAGCACTTTTGGGTGCAAAATATAATTTTGGCCACCTCAAAAAATAGAAAAGAAAAAAACCCAACCAGCGCCGAGGCCATTTCGGAGCCGTTCCGTGCTGCATGGCACATGCTGGAGTGTTCTAAATTATGCATGCAATAACGAAACTCATCTGTAACGCCCCGCACGAGGCCCCGGTTACATATTCATGATCGTTTACACGGCCGACGGTGCGAGGCCGGTGTCGGGAACCTAATAATGTATGTAAAGTGAAGCCCCCAGGTTTCGTCGGTCACGGCGGCGATATTATGCCGTTGCCGCTGGCGAGAATTTCATCCATCATTTGTCGGCATGGCGGTGGCCTCCGTGTGCCGGCAGGTTTAAAAATCAATCTGTAAATCAAAGGGCTTAATCCGCGCCGCTGTTTGCGGTGCGGATAACGCGATCCACTACATTCGATAACCCGTCGACATTGGCAGGCAGTTTGTGGTACATTGTGGCGCAAAAGGGGCAACCATCACCGCCCCAAAACCCGGTCCCGGGTGAATGGAAATTGCAAATTGCTGTTTGAAAATGGGTCATAAAAATAGGGGCGCATCAGCAAACAATCCTGCAAACATCGGATGCAGTCACGTAAGCAGCATTGCTGTTAACTGTCACTGTTTACACAGCAGTGCGGCCTCGAAAGCGGATGAGTGGGCTTTCCTAAGCCCACAATCGGGGCACAACCTTCGCCGAGCTTTGCGTGCTTCGAGATGGCGATGCGATGCGAGGTCGTATTCGGGGGACGCGCCGGACAAGACAGGAAACCAATCACATTCCCAGCACGCCAGTCGTCATCTGACAAGTTCCCACCAGCTCGGTATCGCTGGTTGCCGTCAGCTTGTTAATTGCATTTTCCACTGATTGACCTCCGTCGATAGCGTAAAACGGGGCCACCGGGAACTGTTCATAAGCTAGGCAAATAAGTATTATGCAAAGTCGTTGCTTTTCTAAGCTCCTGGTGGGCTCCCGCACTTTGCTACATAATGTGGGCGGCCCCAAGAAACAACGAAACGCAGCTGGAAAAAAGAAAAACTATTTAAATTGCACACTTTGCATTCTTTTGACTTGAAAACTTCGTTGCGCCAGCTGCACCTTGAAGGATCCGCTCGCGGTGGTCCTGGGAACGCCCCCTTCGACGCTCGTAAGTAATTTTAACCTCTTTTACCGGGCCACTGCAAACAACGATATGACTTCTGGCCCAGTGACACCGACTTCCGGTGCCCGGCTTTGGCCTTTGCGTGTTAGGACGATGTTTGCGCAAACTTTTGCTATGCCTCGCGGTGGCAGCTATGCCGAACAATTTGCTCGTCGTCCCTGCGCCCAACCACCGGTCCGTATCGCGATGTAACGTGGCCAGCCGAGGGTGTACTGGGTCGGGGTCCGTAAACAAGGTGTGTGCGGTTCTGTGCAATTTCGTGCATAATGCAGTGTGGCGCGCTATGTTTGTCCATTTGGGTTCACCTCCCGGAAGCCGGAAGAATGATGAAGGAGCAACTCCTGTAGCCGCTGCTGTGTGCGGGGTTTTGTTTGATCAAACATCGTATCGCTGAACCCACCAATACCGGCGAGCGAATGGCCGAAAGCTGTGATTGATGGAAACATTGCGACGTTCGGCAAAAGTTTTGCCCAACCACAGCCGGGAAACGCAGCTGCACAACTGGGTCATCGATACGATACTCAGAGGACACATCAGTCAAACGACGGAGCCAGGCGGGAAGAAAGTTCTCGTCCTCAATTCCCAGGTCCCCGGTCCTGTTATCTTGAAGGTTCATTTACCTAAAAGGTTGAAGGCTGGACGAAAAGCACACTTTCGCACACTTTGCGTTGATTGAAAAATATATCAAATGGAAGAAGAAGAACTACGGAACGTCGCAAAGGAAATGATAAATACACAGAAGCCAAAACCCAAAAGATAATCGAGGCAATTCAAAGGCAAAATACGCTTCCATATGACACAATCTACGATTAAATCAAATAAACCGAATCAAGACACATCAAGAAGACTCTTAGAAAAATGAGACTCTTCAAATATAATTTAAATGCGCCAAAAACCCGAACCGAGAAGATAACATGCTATTTGACGAAATCGATCTGTCGGGGAACTAAGTCAGTCTAAGAAAGCAGGCCACTGACATGAACGACGGACGGAAATAAGAACATCTAAGCCAAAAACTCGCCGAGTGCATGAGACTGGAATAGAAACATTGGCACAAGCCGCGGAATCGACATTTTCATGAATGAAGACGGTATGAATAAGAAACGGTAAATAAACTCACTGTGGATTGTTGAGACGCCCGTCGAAGCGTAAAGGTTTTTTGAATTCAAGGTTCACCTACGCAGTTCACCTACGCTACGGCCACGGGGTGGTAAATTTCAAAGGCTCAGTTTCGAGTCAGTTTAGATGTATTTTGAATTTCTGTCATCTTGTCCATTCTTTTAGTCACAGTTTACGTAAACAAACATAGTTTATCGTGTCAACAGTATCGTTTTCCAGCTGGTTTAAACTTTAGAACTGGAAACAGTGTAAACCAGACCATACCAATACGGACAACAATAAACTTAAGTACACCTAAGTAAGCAACTTGCCGTCAAGTTGTTCATTCTAATATCTGAACTCTCTTCTTATGATTTCTTTTCAACGATTTGATTGACAACTGCAAGCTTTCTGAAACATTTTTTAAGTAAAAAAGGATCGCCATAATTCAAAACTATAAATTGCTCAGGTCTGCTATGTAATGCTTGTATTACTATCAGATTGACAGAACATTTCAACACTTGCAAAAAAGATTGAAATAAAATCATTAAAAATGATTAAACAACAATTCAACCAGATTGGGTTATGGGTGATATCAAAATGTGTTATTAAGCATATTATGCAATCTACAAAACAACTACTGGCGTCGCCACCGCCGCCAGCGCGGTAAAACTTCTCCCAGAACTGGAAAACTTTTGCACGATTTCGCGATGGGAAGCTTGTCCTCGGTGGTCCTCAAAAAGATCGTACGACCTTTGCATAAAAAGGGACAAGCAAAATGAAGATGTAAAAATCTTGCGGCAAAAAAACCATTACGCTTGGCCAAACCATTACGTGGATCAGTGAAGGCCAGCTCAAGGGGACACAATCCGTTGCAGTGCGGCGAGCAGCGCGCTTGGAAGAATTTTAATTATTTTAGTTGCCATCCTTCGGCAGCGTGCACCAGAGTGACCAGCGGCGAGCACCGGGATCGCCGAGGACACAAGGATTAGTCACGGTGCAGTGGGTTGAATATAAAAGAGATCACACCGACTACCCAACGGCAGAAAGACAGAGAGCGAGAAAAAAACGGCCAAACAACTACTTCGCCGTCAAAACATTTATCCACGAAATGTGCCCTGACCACGGAATGGAGGGTCCCGGGGAACCGTCAACATGGCCGTAAAAAACCCGGGTTTCGTTCCGTTTAAAAACTTCATCGTCCGCGATGTGTGTGTTTTAGTGATTGCACACAACTCGCCGAACCGGCGGGCCGCATCATCTGCTGCTGATGCACGGGCAGAGAAGATGAACAATTTTTACACATTCAATCCTCGTCCTTCATGTATCGAAAAAAACGACAGACGAGTCGGCATCTGTGCAGCAGATTGTTAAGTTGCCCTCATTTAGTGACGCCAAACTCCACCGTACAAATGAAGAAACGCGCCGAATGGAGTGCCGAAACGGGGTAGCTTTTATAACTCGGTCCTAAAAATTCGGCACTCACGCAGCCGTCACTGACTCGGACACGACTTAATCTTTGAACCTCTTTCACTGACCACCGTCCGGTCGTTCCGCGTGTTTACTTTGGCACACCAGCACTTCTGCGGCGCTGGCCGCTTGTTTTATGCGCCGGCCATAAAATGCTCTTTACTGTCACTGCTAAACGAGATGCTCGACCGTCCGGTTGTAGCTGACCTACGATTGCACCGGGCCGCACAATATTTACACGGAGCAGAAGCTGTGGGGAGGCGTTGAGCAAACTAGTTAATTAATTTGTGGTACACTTCCTGGCGCCTGGTTTTATGGGAATTTTATTTCATTTTGGCTTCAAAAGTTGGTTTGTTGCGACTTTCATAGCTGGCGGATGTTTAAAAAATTGACACTACGAACATGTTGCTTGGAGTAAAAAAAATCATTGCAATCGGCCTGTTGTTAAGTATTCAACACTTAACATTCCACATTGCCTTGTTCAAGAAAGTGCCCAAAACGGCATTTGGGCTGAGGTTCGCTCGTAAACGGCACGCGGGAAAACATGTTACAATATGTGAAACATTTCACAACAATCAGCTTAACAGCGAACGGCATTTGAACAATCGGTTCAATCCACGAGCACCGAATTCATCATTTCGTTAAATTGTTGTATCGTTGAAGGGGGAAATGAAATTATCTGCTAACGATCGATCCGTGCAACCCACGTTGGTCGATAAACAGCAGCGGATGTTAATGCGGTAATTGCAGCTGGGCGTGCATTTCGCTGCATCACTGCACGTGCTGCACGGAATTCACCGACCGTTACAGGCGATTACGGTAAGCACCTGGATTAAGCACCAGGATTAAGCACCGTCCGCGATCCGAGGAGACAGCGTGCAGCTCATTCCGACGGACTATCGGGAATCATCGGGCACGACACATGGAGCACGCTGAACGCCAAGGTCCTCTTTTTACAATGTGCTCAAGTGGGAAAAAGTGGCCACAGATATGTCCCGCCTATTTGTATTACATAATCTGATCCCAAACGCTAAGTACCAGAAAAATTAGTGTTTAGCTTTTATGCATTACAGTTGTAGGTGTTTGCGAATGAATTTTCAAACTAATAAGCTTTTTAAAATCCGTGTTTCTCTTAAAGCACATCAAATGCCGTCTCTCAGCTCATGTCCGTATCGTGTTCATTTAACTATACACAGTTCTCATATTTTCGTTGCATTCCTGCATATGTAATCGTGGTTCAAGTGGTCGGCTAGTTATGGGGATTCTGCACGGCATCCTCGGCCGTGCAGAATCCCCACACAAGGGATAAAACCTTGGGGGAAAACTGTACTAAAGTAAAGTCGAGTGCCATTAAAAGCGTTTTGAAAGTACTGCCCCAGCGGAAATCCACTTTACGTTCGCTTTCTCTCTCTTTCTCACTCACTCTCTCTGTGTAGTTGATTTTGGGTGGAACAAAATCACTCGTTGGTGTTGGTGATGATACAGATGGTGTGTTTTAACCGTTGTTGGAAAGTTTGAATTCCCAGGAATGTTCCGCTTTCTGCGAGTGCACTGCACAGCAACTATTGACACTCGAAACATTGGTTGTGCCAATGACTGCTGCAGTGGTTTGGTGTTTTAATTTTGCGTGTGCTGTACAACTTTCGACTTGCTCAACTGGACTGGATGATGCGGAGTTTCTAGCGTCGCATATTTTTGTACTTCCGCTGAAAGTTTTATGCCTCACAAAGGGAACGGACCGTGGCAAAAATGATTTCATAATAATTCAACCAAATGAAAACCACATAAATTTTGCTCGCCGGCAAAAAAGATGCTTGGTGCTTTCTTCAAACAACCCGCGAAACAAAGAAAAATCTTGTATAAAATTCTGCAGTTAAGAGGTTCCCTCGGGCACACCACACACTCATTTCCTAATTGCATTTCCTTGTGCAGCGTGAACCGCACCGGCTTGCGATGCTATAGAAAAAAGCCATAATAACCAAGTCTTGGGCAGGGCTTTTTCCCAGCTCGTCCACAACAGCTGCTTGAAATCTCAACAGTAACTCTTCAGCCAAGGCAACCATCGCCAGCAGCGTGCTAGGAAATGAGAGGCTCCCTTGGCAGCGCACGGAGCCTCGGTGCGCTGTGATCTATCATCGCCACACTCGCCCCATCATAAGCATCATTGGCCATCATCATTATCGTCGCACCCTCCAAACTCGCGGTGGTGTAAAGTGACGGCGAAATTAAAAGCTCATTACGATACCGCGGCGCAGCCAGGGCCCGGTAGTGTCCAGTGGATCTTCTCCGGTGGATTCCGTCGTCGACCAGAAGACTCGTGCCGCAATGAGTGCACACTTTGCTGCGAAACCGTGCAAACTCCGGCCACCATCCGGCCATCTCAGCTCGCGAGTGGTCACGCGTGAAAAAATCGATTACAGAAGGACCTGCAGTTTTCTTTTCCTTGGATGCACGAATGGAGATACTGTTTTCCATTTGCATTTCAAATGATCGATGTTTTTTGTATTACTTTTTTGCACAACTCAGAAATGTGCGCCGCACATTATTCGAGAGCGATTTCTAATGGTTGAAGAATTACTTTATAACGACCACGTTCTTAATGCCATAAAAGAATGCATTCAGAACGAAAGCGAGGATCCAATGAAGAAGATCGTCCAGGATCGGCCATAATTTAGAGTAGCGATGGCGATGATTCATTTTAAATGTACAAAAAAACAAACTCGGAAAAAACAAACTCTGAGAACTTCTTGGTTTATTAAGAAACTAGTTACATGCTTAATACGAATAGGTACCGATTGTTTTGACCATTATCAATATCGAACACTGATAGATATTCTAATCACTTAAAGCGCTTTGGTAATTGTTCCTTTTTGATATAACTGGAAACGGAATGAAAAAGCATTTATAAGGTACAAAAAAACAAAATATTTCACTGTGATCTGAATATTAAAGTTTTATAATCACAATCGAAGGACCAAAAGATAAGCAAAAATTTTAAAGAAATATGATATGACGTGAGTCCCTCTCTCCCATATCTTTTGCTTTGCGACCTTTTTTTGTAACAATTTTCAAACAACTGCAATTAGCCGGTAAACATGACCTAACGTTACCGGTTTATAGTAACTATAAACGGTCAGGGCTTTATTGTGAACTTTCAGCCGAACGACGATTAAACAACGTTTTGCAAATGCTCTTATCATCAAATTTAACACATTTAAGCCATCGTCGCTGTTCTGCAGTGGTGAAATCCATCGTTACAACACCCTGCGCTGGTACGGCACCGAAGAAAAGCAATTCGCCTCTGCCAATCAACTGTTACATGCCCGACACTTGCAGCCTTTTCCCGGCGGACATGCGGCGGAAAATGTAGAAAAACGTTTCGACGCCCAAAAAAACAAAAAAAAAACGCCACCGGAACCGATCTGCGCTTCCGAAGTGAGCCGTGAGTTTGGAGGGAAATTTGATTGGAAAATCAAATACCAGCCTCGATGTGCGCCCCGAGATTCGCACACTTGCTCACGCTGGCTAGCGAGCGGAAATCGAACTACTCTAGAGCCCCGGGACACCAGAGCGGGTCAGCATGTGCGGCCGAAACGCCGGAATAGACAAACGAACACTTGTCTGCTCGCACATCTGTACCGGCGGGTCGATCGGAATTTACGGAATTTTCACGATGATCGCTTGTATCGATTGCTGAACATAAGCCCTCCCAAAAACTCTCCCTCTCTCTCTCTCGCTCGCTCTCACGACTTCCGTCAAGCCTGCGGGGTGCCGAAATCCAGTGTGTGCTGTCAAATCGGTTTCAGTTAACTAGCTCGTTGACGGTGCGCCTCAAGTTTTCCAACGTGCGCCTCTTGACATGTCACGAGATTCACGAGCAAGCCGGAAGTGACAGCTCGCGGGGAACTCTAAATACCAATCGCGCTCAGTTTCCGTTCCGTTCCTGCTGTAGGCCAATTTTCCAGAATGTCGGGTTTGGAATTGACACATGGCTTCATCCGAGTGCATCGTCCGTTTTCCACGAACCCCAACAATGTTGCTCCTCGTCCGCTTTCCGCCTTTCGCGGAATCTTTTTGGGACGCGTCACGTGGGCGCGAATTTAAATTTGGCGTATCACGACAAGGGTGCAGTGACGCGTCATTAAAAGGGCACTCGCCGCGAAATGTAGGATGCGACTCCGGTCGAATGCTTCACGTGCCATGTGCGGCGTGCACGACGACGGAGGCCAGGATTCGCGTCCTTTCTGCCCGGTCCGTGGAGCTATGTTCAAGGTCGCGGCTCAGCACCAGCCTTCGGCTCGAATGCCGGCCGAGATTGCTCTGTCGAGAGATGTTGGTCGCATCCTTGCGCGCGGTCGGTGGCGCAGTATCGATTGCAATCGGTTGGCATGCGCTGCCTGCTGCCCTTGGCCGTGTTTGCGTGTGGATTCGTGGTCGAGAATTGATTGCATCCGACAGACAGCAGCACGGTGCACATGCACCAACAAACCACGCAGCGCGCCAAATGCAATTTATGACGGCGACGTCAAAACTGTAGCGACATTATTTTCAGGCGCTCAAATGACCTTTCGCATTACGAGGCTTTCTGCGGAGCCAACAAGGAGCGGTTTGTAACGGATCAAATTGATGTTGCTCAACAAACTCTGATTTTTCATGTTGGTTTTTAAGGCAGGTCAGAAATAATAGTTTTCCAATAGTCCATTACCAGTGAAAAGCGAAAACTAATTGTCAGGAAGAGCAGTGGTATTCAGGTATGTTCATTTGGCAAACAACGATTTGTACACAACCAATGCGGCATTTCTAACAATATAATAAATGCTATCACTAAAAAGGAACAATAATACACAAATATCTGTGGAGTGTAACTTGGAGTACCTGCTGTTATGCAGCTATGATGTTGCTTATTAAAAATATTACAAACCGAATTTTTTCCCGATTTTAAACAATTAGAAAAAAACGCGCCTGCCATTTCAAATATCAAACAATATTAAAAGGACTTTGTTGACGAGAAAAGAAAGGAAAAAAAAATTTCAAATAAAACGAAATAACTTTTCGGTCAACAGCAAACAAAGTAAGTAAAAAAAACAGGGAAGTAGCAATCAAAATGTGAAAATTTGCATTGCCAAAACACTGCTTTTAACTCTCCAACGGCCAGCAGCCACAAGGGGAGTTGTAAAACAAAACAACAACAAACATCGTAATTAAATTCAAACATCACAGATTGAAAGACGTGCGCCATTACTTGTGTATACTGCCGCAAGAAAAGTCAAACAAATCTGCTTTATTTAATATTATTAACACACCTTCGGGAGGCTGCAGAAGTTCACGATTCTTTTCACGGAATTGCAACATAAATCATCGCCATGCTTTTAGTTTTTCTGTTACCGTTTGCCAACCGAAGGGTCTCCGAAGGGAAGAGTTTCATCGTTAATTCATCGTCGTCGTGTTTGGGAATTAAAAAATAAAAGGAGACGCCGTGTGTCTGTGAAGAAATACTGCGCTGCGGAGGAAGACAAATCGCCCCATAAAGCTATGAAGCAGCCGGTAAGCCACTCGGCAAACAGCTCTCACGCGTAAGGCCCACCATATTCGACATTGACTTTTTCCCTGTGTGGCAAGCGACTCCCAGTAAACGGGGCCAGTGACGTCCGAATGAGACATTCCGAAGAAATCTGATTTCGCTTCTCCGCACGTACCTTTTAATCCCGTCCCAGGGGGGATGATAACTTGCTCAAATATTACGCCGACCATTGCGGGCGCGACGGACGAAGGACCTGCTACTGTGGACGTTTTTTGCCGTTGACCACAGAGAATTACTCTCCCAGCTGGGAGAGTTCGGTTGCCGGTAGTCGCTGACGACGCACATAATACGATCTCCCGACACCGGAAACCACGCACCGCAGCGGAAGACCACATCCCGGGAGCGGCCTCCGTTGGGGATGGTTTTGTTTTATGCTCGCGCCTTCGGGCCGAATTTCAGACGTCGCCGCCAGACGAGGCCTTCGTGTGGTCTCGAGTTGCGAAAGTTGGTTCACTGAAAAATCCCGTACTTAATTAAGATTTCTGTCCATCCGTCGTCCGCCATCGGCGCTTCCTGCCGCTTTTATCGGTCGTATCTTTGCAAACTTTTTTATGTACGCCCGTACGACGGCTCCACGGTGTTCCGTCGTTAAATTTACTTCGTTCATTATCACTTTCCGATTACACCGGAACGCAGCGCGACTCCAGCGCTTTAATCGCCCTTTAAAGGGCTACAGCGCATCGTTGGCATGATTAGTGACCGCATTGCAGCCATTTCTTTCGCTGCTGCGAATTAAACCATTATTCGTTAATCCAAACGCGGCCCGGTAAACGGTTGAGCGCTGCGCGAGTGATGAAAATGTATTTTTTTAAACATAAAACTGTAATTCACTCCCAACGGAGACGGCCTTAAAAGGAGCCAAAACGAACACGCCCATCTCGTTGAATAAATCGCAACCAAGCGCCAAACGAACGCCCAATCCCTCAGCTGGGGCCGACTTTTGACGCTCGCTTCCCGGTGAGGCGTTTCCTGGTTTAACTTCCCAAATCACCTCAGGATCAAATAATCTTCGGAGCCAAACGAGCACCCGAAGCTCCGGGGCCGAGCTGGGCTGGGAGTCCACAATCATAAACAAGTACTGAACCGACTTCGTTTTACGACACTTTTATTGCAACAGCTCGTTTAATGCACGTTCCGGAAACACATTTCTTCCGCGTGGCGCATGGCGTTGAAGCGGCAAAAATGTTGAAACATTGAAGATGCTACACTTCTTCTTCACCCGGAGGCGTGTCCTTTTTTTGTGTTTGCTCGGGGGAAACTGGACCACTCTGTCCTGTTGCCCCCGGAGCCCAAAAAGTCCAACTTGCGCAAACAATTTCATCAACTCATTTTTATCGTGTTCCACCAAACGACCAATCATTCGGAGTGAGGTGGTCCGGAGAAGGCCCTTCGGGTCAAGCGTGGATCGTTGCCCTGTAGGGAGGTTTTTGAATCCAGAGTAACGTAAAGCAGTAATGTCAACTTTGGGCCGTGCCAGTGTTGCTCCATTTCCCTTTTTTGCTAGTCCACAAAACGGAGAGCAAATTTTGATCACATTGGGCATTGATTTATTCAGCAAATTTCCATTACGTATCGATCGAATTTTCATCGTACAACAAATTTATTCGAGTCTCACATGATTTTGGGTGAAATTGCTAGGTTGACGTTAGGGTTATTAAATTTAGCTTAAAGACACTGTTTACAGGAACCATTTCATTCAATTTTCTCTCGAAATTTTTGCAATATTTCACAATCACAGTCTCATTTTAAAAAGACTATTGATGTCTTTAAAATGAATTTAAAAGAGACTAAGAGGTTTTCACAAAATGCCGTTTGTGTAGCCAAAGCATTCGTTCAACACACCAACGGAGAACACGTTGCGAATTTCTTATGCAAAGCTCCATTGAGAAACGTATTGCGTATTGCAGCGCAGGTGTTTGCTGGGGTTTTTTGCGTCCAAACAAAACACCAAAACGAAGATAACTTGTGCTTCTAAAAGGATAACACTAATTCATCTACAGTAGCAGCAGCAGCCAACGAGAGTAGCACATTAATCCTGTAGACTGAATTTATGATTATTACTGTGGCGCAGGATAAATGAATCCCGGCACCACGGGAAAACTTTTGCTCTAGACAATTGGCTCGTCTGACTTTCCTCCAGCAGAAACACCCGCCAGTGCGCTGATAAGCAGCACCATCCGTACTGGTTCAAAACCCTCTGTTTATTAACTTCACGTCAAACACAAATCGGATCAGCCCAAGGGAAGAAGTAATATGACAAGCTTAAGTACCGGTGTCTTCCAGTGCTGAGGCTTCAACATCGATTAAGTCAATGCTACCACTTTAAACTCAAGAACACTATCATCGTGTGCATCATTTAATGCTCAAGCACATCAAACATACAAAAATGTTTAAATCTTGTCGTACGATCTTCGAATTACATGAGTCCCTCCAATTATGCCTGTTGTAAATGAACCGTATCTGTGATGGTATTTTTAACATTCAGGGAACAGAATATAGCATTTGCAAAGAGGCACAAGGAGTAGAGCAATCGGAAAGGCAATACCAATGGCCCACCTAACTCAGGTCCTCCGAGTGTCGTGTGTAGGCTGACAGAGCTAATGGAAGGATCATTAATCCATTAAGTCTATTCTCGTACTGCAAAATACGCAAGGAAGTGACAAACTTCGCTAAAAATTTTCCACAACCAGCCGATTGCTCTCACGAAACTTGAGTGGCACAAAGTCGACTAAAAGTGTGACTGTTTAGGAAAATAGCTAGTGCTGCACATTTGTTGTAACACTAATTAGGTTGGTTTTGGTTATTGAAGTCACACCGGTCTACCATTACTAGAAGTTCCACTGCGGCTCGAGTGACCAAACAAATGGAAGGAAACTTAATTGGACCAGCACACCGCCACAAAGAAGTGCCACACAACAATCCGGAGCCATAATAAAGACGCTAAGCTTCCTCGAAACCCAGAGGGCAACCCGAAACCAGTAGCAAGTTCGACACGAGTGCCTTCGACGTATTTACGTCTCTGTTTTCCAGACGACCGCCTCCCAAAAAACACATATGCTAGCAATTTAAACATTCTTCGTATCACATTTCGCATCCTTTCGCGCACACAGACATGGGCGAGGATCATGCTGCAGCCGCATACGGCCGGCACTTTCGCGGAACGAGGAACCGCAGCAGCAAAACTAAAATACTTTGTTCGAGACCGTGGGATGCATGATGTGCATTCCTTGGCAAAATCAACTAAACGCCGCTCGAAACTCTCGACATGCATCGACAATAATGAAAAGTATCGTTTGCAAATGCGTCCGCCTCGCTTTCCTTCTGAGCGCAGAAAATGGCAGGCGAACGGCACAAGTGGGAACCACCACCATTGCTCCCGGACATCCGCATCATAATCTGTGCACTACTCAGCCCCTCAGTCCAGGCATCAGACGCTGCCTGGGCCGGTTTGCTGCTAGACTGAAATCAGCATTGACTGTCGCTTCACTTCAAATGTTGTATCCTCATCCTCATCGTCATCATCATCATCATCATCAGAGCCTGGATGCGATAAAGAAATAGTTTTCAGCTTCTTCGTCTTCCTCTGACCGAAGCGTTTTAACGCTGACGGCACCGTATTTCCCGGAACAGTCTCTGTGTGCCACTCTATTCGGCTGCCAGGCGAGGTTTTGCCCAAGTATCAAGCGAACTAACCGGAATATTCATGGGCATAAGGAAATGCATACCTAAACACTGACGTAGAACATAGAGCTACATGGGCGCGCGCGGTTGGCTGACCGGCGTCAATTCGTGCCTGGACGCCTGTGGAGCATATGATGAGAAGTGTTCGCATATGTCCCACTTGAAGCAGATTCTCCATTGCACAAAATGTAACCAAGTTGGTTGTTTTGTTTCTTGCAACTTATTTCCGCACATTTTCCATACACGCTGAAGTGTCACTGAGTTTCAGCAGCTGCCGTCCGTAAATTGGATGTCGAATGGAAGTTAGGTTTTGCTTAGCAGCTGTATATTGCTTTCCACATCTGAATGGAACCATTAAGCTCTCGTCTGTTATTCTACGAATGAAATTAAGCCCGACACAGAAAAATTTTCCCCTGGTAAGTGGAGACAAAAAAACGTCTCCTTAAGAGGGAAACATTGCTACAATGTACACAGCACAGATACCATTTGGTAAATAATGTGATGATAATTCAAGTTTTAGAAAGCATAAAAGTAACATAACAACAGTTTGTGGCTCACCTCTTTTGAATACCACTAGTTTACCTCTAGTTTTACGAATGAAATCGGCAATATTCTCCGGAGAATGATAAAATGTAGAGAAGAGGCGGTATGAAAAGAGGAACTGAGTTATTTATTTAATGGTTTCCCGGGAAAATTCTTGCATTTCAAACGCAATTCACTAAGCAATGGCCATTTCGTGTGCATGAATAATTTCATAAAATTGCAACATATAAATCGAACCGAAACCAACAACCGAACAACCAACATACACACACACACCTATTAAACACCTTGCTGTTGCTCGACGAGCCTCGCAATAGAACCACCATTCCTAAGACCATCTCCTGCGGATTGCAAACTGGAATCGTTTGATGTCATCAACCTACACACGGCAACGTACCGTACTTTAAGACCATGTTTTCATCCTCGTCGTTCCACCGGTAACCACCGGTATTGACACCATCACTGCGTCAGACCGGGCACACATTGCGGCTAATTTCCAGTGGTACCGTTTACTTAACCTTTGACAACACCACCCAAGTCCGGCAGGACCTTCGGCACGGATCGTGGGACCTCCAACCTCGACACTCCCGGTGACGAAACGTTGCCCTTTTTGCCGACATTGAAACGTCATTAATGCACGACACACAAAACCATTCGAGCCCCATAGTCACTCTGGCAAGATTAGAGCTCCACGTTCTCCGGCCAATGGTATGCTTCCCAAAGTCTGATTCCTCGACACACGGCGTTCCTTCCTATCCAAGCGACACAGTGAGGAGCGCGTGCTCCAGCACGGCCGGCTTGAAGCTGTTCTACTTGCCCCAGAAAAGCTATCAGAGCTCTGTTGCATCCATTGCTCTGGCGGCTGTGCAAATTCCAGTCTGTGCTCATAGAGCTTCGAGAGTGTTCTCTGGTCGGTTCCCTTTAACTTTCACTGCCCGTTCCGTGTTGTACGAAAGGAGTCACAGTCGGATTGTTTTTGCTCCTGAAACCACCCGCTTTCAATAGACGGAAGCTAGACAGCCTCGGTCCAGAGCAGAGAAAAGCTACAGAGCTTTTATGGGACATTTTTCAATGACACCCTTTCTTGCCTGTTATGCTGTCGCATAAAAAGGAAATGCCTTTAAATGGCCAGCAACCCAAACACTCGCCACATAATGGAGCCACATAAAAGTGTTGTGGCGTGTGTGTGTGTGTAGTTTTTCTCGACAGTGGCCAGGAGGCTACACCACGGACGAAGAGCACGGATCCCGAACGTAAAGGACCACAAGTCGGTGTACTGAAAACGAAAAATAAAATATAAATCTAAATCAACTTACGAACTGCAATCCTGTTGGCCGTAATATTCAACGTGCCCGTACCAAGTGAACCCTTGGCTAAACCCTGCAGGGGATATGTAGCACCATGGCTGAACTATGACATTTGACGACGGTTTGACACTATCCTTTCTTGCCTTCTGGGGAAAGAGTGCTCGTTTCGGTCGTCTCAAAATACTGCCTTTGCCCAAGAAGTTTTGCGTCACATGCTCTCGGTTTCTTGTGGCATATGTAAAGATGTAGAAAAATAGGCCAAGAACGACGGACACCTTTTTGCCGGCACAGCAAGCAACCACACCGAAGAAAGGCCCACCTTAACCACAACAACCGCTGCCGGTGTGTGCTTCGTTTCCGCTTGGAATACCGGAAATTAAGGGAACGTTTTCTGAGTGTCGTACGTGCCACACTTGACGGCCGAACACTAGGTCCAGAAGACAACTCCATTTAGGGGGCGCTCAAGATGTCTGGAAACGGGGGCCAAAACTCAAGATGGTACATCGAAATTGTAATTAACGAAACGTCAAAACTGCGGTGGCGATCTGCCAACACCTCGTCGGATGAGATCACGAATGCTTTGTACGTGCCGTCTTCCGCTCTTTCTCTCAAGGGATCGCTGTTCAATCGATTTTAATGATATTTCAAAGAACTTTAATTAGAGTTCTAATACAAACACCAAAATGTCTGCAAAAATTGTAAATCATTTCAAAGTTAGTTTGAAGCATGGATTCACATTTACACGAATCATACAAACTGTCATTGGGACTAATGTCAACATCAAAGTACATAGAAGTAACGCAAGTTGTTGATTTAAAAGGACGTGCTAGCAACGCAATTAAAGTGGCATACACATTTTATTTTTCTCATTCAGATCCCATAAATCCCACATTCGGCTCATTGATCGATCTTCAATCGGCCCAACGAATGCGGCCACTCGAAATACATATGTTGTATCAGACCAATAAATCACTGCAGCGAATATGCTATCCCACCAAGCAGTGATCGTCTATGCAAATAACGTAAAAAATCGTCACTCCGTGCATAAAATCGCATGACCTTTCGTCGGCATACTCGGCGGTGCTCAGTTGCCGCCGATGGCTGCGCGACAAATCTCGGCTAAAATATGACCATCGAATGAGATTCGCTTTCCGGCCACCACTTTGCTAACTTGTGTTCCGCAATCACGAAAAGCCCACCCCAAAAACGACGATGGTCGATTTATTTGCAAAATTGGGTAGAAATGAGAAGAATCAACGTGCCGAACCCGTCGGTCCATAAATCTGACTTATTTATGAAAGGACGAGCCGCTTTTCCGAAAACGGGCGATAAAAGTTTGGCTTGCATAATTAATACCCCCACACGGGGAGATATATGTGGTTTTTGAACGATTTTAAATAGTATCGATCCGCACTTTGCTCCGAACGGCTCAGATGGTGGCCATAAATATTCGCGCTGACGCCAGGGTCGCCATTTTGTGTTGGAAACGATGAGAAGCTCAAATGGTGGCGTATCGTCAATTGGACTTCTCGACGAACGTCCGCATTGGATGAATGCCAACTTTTACAGACATTAAATGGAAGAATGATGGTACGTCCCATTAGAAGCGCGTACGCCTTTCGGTTGGCCATTGTTAGTAAAGGAAATGAGCTGCTCGAAATCCTTTGATGCGTTGGAATCATAACAGTAGTAATCGTATTGGCAAATGGAAATCCAACCGCAGGCCCTTCCGATGGAGGCATTACAACCCAGACGGGCAAACCATTTCATAGGGTCATTGAGAATATCGTTAAACGGTCTATCGAATTGCGCAACAAGAAACTGCGACTCATGTGCCGTTGGCTGGACGACAAGTCATTGAGGAAATACACCAGCATTGAACGGTTTGATATTATGTCATACAGACAATTTCTAAGCCTTCACGAGTCTCAAGTAATTGCCCACGTTCCAATCGTCTTTAAGAAGGGTTAACCCTTTTTGAATAACCTCGGCTCGAGCGCGTGAAAACTTTGCCCACGGTAAGAAACCTTAAGTGGAGATGTGCTCACTACCGGTTACTGCTGAAAACTTTAAAAAGACGTCAGCAGGTGAAGCAAAAACCAACGCAAACGTATGCCATCGCCGACAGAATATCCTCTGTGCGATTGTGCCCTGTGCGAGAAAGTCCTGCGCTCCGCCGTGGACCACCGCAAGTGGAAAGGTCACGCACCGACGCCTGCCCTAAGGCAAACATCAAAGAAAACCTGAACGAACAAAGAACCAACTAACTTTTGGCTACTAGTGCTGGCCAGTTGGGGAAACTTTACGGCTTTTTGTGGGTTCTGCGGGTTTCCAACTTTTCTCTGCTGTCACTTTCTGTCTCGGTTGTGGTGGTTTCCGGGAGTCTGATAACTTTCAAAGTGAGACATTTTACGCAATAAGCCGTGCATAGAGTCGGCACAGGACTGCTCCAGAATGAGAAGCGTGGTCCTAAAACACACATGAGTGTCTCCTAAAGACTTGAGTTAAAATAGAAACGCAGGGTTTGGCAGAACTCAGTTCCTTGTGAGGCAATAACCTGCCCAATAACACTAGAGATTGAAAGCGATTTGTTGTCATCGAGCCAGTCTGCTTCCGTACGCCGACCGAAACCGACGTTTTGCCGACTTAAACAATAAAAATAAACACTAACATCAACTCGCAAAAATGGCTTTCATAGTGTATAGCTACTCTCGGTAGCAGA